>NC_090650.1:74344553-74454553 GCF_040937935.1 Hyperolius riggenbachi | reverse complement strand
CGTTAATCTGGACAGTCACTGCCAGCCATGCTTTTCTGTGCAGTGATGTACACCTGCGCAGGCACGGAATGCTTTCTGCTGCAACAGAAGTGTGCTCGCCGCTGTGCATGCGCAGAAGAGCTTGCTTGAAAGTGACCAGATTACTGGCAACAATAACAAGAGAACGGATTGGCTGAAGAGATGGCTAGGGAGCCCATGCATTTTTTTTCACAAAGATTTTAGTCTTCTACATGTATTTTTTTAATGCAACTGCTTGATGTATGGGGCTTGATTCACTAAACTGTGATAACTCATATCACGGCCGTTTTTGTGTGCATTTTCACATTTGTGCACGATCGCGAATTTTCATGTGCAATCGTGAGTTTTAGTGTACAAAAACGATATTGTTTTTGCGCAAAAATTTGCAATCGCGCACAAACGCGAAAATGTGCACAAAAACATCCATGATGTGAGTTATCACAGTTTAGTGAATCAAGCCCATTGTCTTTGTGCTACCATTATTAGATTTTCACACAAGAAAGATATGGCTTTGGGCTGGGGATGCCGTGAAACGGGCCTCTAGTTTGTGTTTTCCCCCCAGGCCAAAAGGTCCCAGTCCTCCCCTGCTGCAGGTCTCTGGAAAAGAGACCTGTCTTTTCTTTGCAAGTTTCAGAGTTGCTCTGCTGAGGAGTTTGCATACACTTGTCATGCAAATTGCCTACCTGCCTCCTTTGAAGGCTTGCAGTATAAATGCCTTGTTCTCCCAGAATCCCTTGCTGGTCATGAAGGTTTGTTCCTGTTAAACTCTCCTGGAGAATCAGCCTTGCTTGTTTGCTAAAAATTATCTTAGAGTAATTCCTGGGGACTGCACTAGGCATCCCTTCTAGTGCAGTCAGGTTGTATTATCATTATTGCCTTGTTCTGTCTCTCTGTCTCGATTGTCTTGTCGCCAGCAGCGGTTGACAGGAAATCGTTCTGTCTGTCTGGAAGTGTAGGCCAGAGCTGCGGTTGCTAGTGGCTGCTCCATCTGTCTGGATTGTATTCTGCCTTAGGGGTGCTAACCAGAGCAGTGGTTGCTACTGGTAGCCCCATCTGTTTGTCTTGTCTTGTACGAACGCTTGCTCGGTGAGGTAACCGTTTAGCAAGCGTTAGCGTTCTCTATTTCATGTTTGTGTTTCTTTGGTTAGTTAGGGTGGCACGCTTATAACTGGGCGCCTAACGCCCGGTGATCGTGCTGTTGCGAATGAGTGCGGTGTTCGCGTTTAGTTAGCATTTGTTATTTTCCTTGTTGTTCTTATTGCTGTTACTGGTTGTGCTAAACTCTCGTGCTCTGTTCTGCTCGGTCTTGTGTCACTATTGGCAATCGCCACTCTGGCGATTGCATTCCCACTTCATTTCCATTGTTGTGTGTTCACCGTCGCCGGGTGGCGACTAGATTGGTGGACACACATACATTCTGTCTCTGTGTTCTCTCTCTCTTTAAGGGCGATCTTGCCCTGCATTGCATCAACTCGTACAATTCCCATCTGTCGTCTGTGGCAGTGCAGAGGCTGTGTTCGTCTGCACTCCACAGCTCTATCTGCCGGTGGGAATCTCCCTCTACAGGTGCATAGCACCATAGCTGGGTTCTCTCAATTTACACGCTTGTAGAGGATTTCCGTAGTGTCAGCGCGCGTCCTGTGCGCTGACCACGGAAATAATTCCGCAATCGTTACACAAGGGATGGCTAGTTCTGACATCAGATGCAGTTGCATGATTAGGTACACAGTGTGCCCTCCTCTAGTTTTCATACAGCTTGAAAGAAAAGATCATATTTCATTGATCCACATGGTGACATGGCTAAAGAGTTAAACTTGCAATTATAATATCTCCACAGAGATGGATTTAGTTGAAACGGGGCCCTAGGCACAATAGCAAACGTTGGTCCACCCCTAATGGCCACCTGTGCTTTCTTGATAAGATTTGGTGGGGGCTTATGTGAACCAGGCCCCTAGTCTTACTTCAGGCCCTAGGCACCTGCCTTGTGGATGATCTGGCTTTGTATCTCCACCAATTATGTTCATATCTATGAAAAAAATCCACCAAGTGGAATGATCCTTTCCATTGGGCCCATCAGCGTCTCTGTTTTCATGCAATAGGATCTGAATAATCTGATTGAAAATACGATCATTCATTTAAAATTGAATCTTAATGTGTACTTTTAGATCTTAGATACCTTAGATTACTAACCTTGCCGTATCCTTGTTCACATTAACAAAAAAATTCCCAACATATAGAAAGCTCAGTTTTAAAGTAAATTATGAGAAGTTGGAAGTACTTTATAACTCTCCAGCGAGCTAAAATTAAAGAATTAAAGACAGATCAGATTTCCTTCAGAATGGAAGTCCAAATATATTTTACCTAATTAGGGATGGAAATGATTGCCACTAGATAATTCTTCAGGAAACCTCGTTCTTTTGCTAGATACAGTTAAGCAAGACCTACAGAGATGGGATTAGTGTCACCTTATATGGTTTGGAGAGGTAAGGCCCATACACACGTCGGATTTTTCTGAACGACGGGTCGTTTGAACGTTCCGTCGTTCAGTCGTTCGCACGCGGAATCAGACGTGTGTACGGACTATCGTTCGCGTGATAAGACTGGTTTCCAGCGATCCGCCGGGCGGATCGCTGGAAACCAGTCTTATCACCCGAACGATAGTCTGTACACACGTCGGATTTGACGTGCGAACGACTGAACGACGGAACGTTCAAACGACGGGTCGTTCGCAAAAATCCGACGTGTGTATGGGCCTGTAGACAAATCAATGCTATAAAAATGATTTTACTGTTCAGGAGGTTATCTCTGTTCTAGTCCATCCATATCTTGATGCCTTCTCCTTCTGAGTTATTTTTTTTTCTGAAAAATGGATACTTTACCAATGAGGTTTATTTGGACAAATAAAATGGCCAGAATAAACCATACGACCTTCACTAGAACTAAGGTGGAGTAGAATAGCACTGCCAGAAATTAAATTATACTACTGTGCAGCAGATGTAGGTATAGCCGGAATAAACAATAGGTGAACACTGAGAACAACATAAATAGAATTTCATTATGAAACCTGCCATGGTTAGAAGAAGTGACTACATTATGTCGCTGTTAGTCGATCCCTATTTCTGGAAAATACAGAAATTCTGTGTAGATTTCTCCAAGGCTCTCACTGCTATTTCCTGTCCCGGATTATCCAGGGTTTCCATTAATGTGCACTAGAAATAGCTTTAGGGAATGGAGAAGAAGCAGAATGAATAGCATATAACACTTTATCTCCTCTGACAGATGGCGTAGCCTCAGTGAAATGAGGGAGTAGTTCTCTAACCCCAGACTAGATAACTAGAGCTATATTCTTATAAGGATCAAGCAGTCATAGGGATACGCAAATACATACCAGGACAGCTTTTGGGGATCTCTGTCGAAGGCAGGACTAGTAAACAAATCTCACAAATGTATGACCTATTGTAGGAGGTCAGGGATCTACCGGTAAACATTACATTCACTGTTCACCAAGGAGTAATGAGAAAAATATGCAGTCTTTGATGCATAATGCATGCTCATATTTACCATACTTTGGGATATAGATCTTGTACTACCATACGTGTTACAAAAAAGTTAACTTGCAACCGGCAATTTACTAAATGAGGCCAAACAGTATTGTAATAACAAGACATTGGAAATGTGATAAAGAGGAAAAAAATGTACCTGAGACGTGAAGCGTCTCAGGTACCTTACTTACCTGGGGCTTCCTTAGGCCCGCTTGCCCCTTGCCATCTTCCTGGATGTCTCTGGTCCCTGGCAATTTAGCCGAAAGCCTGGCCGAGTTGCGCTTTGTTGCACATGCGCGGCCTAGCCAGGCCTGCACCCCCATCATGCACCCGTCCCTGGGAGTGTTCTGAACCTGGGCAGTAGTACTGCGCAAGCACAGACCACTCCCAGCCACGGGGGCAAGCCGGGGGATTGCGCCTGGTCAGGCCGTGTATGTGTGACGAAGCGTGATTTGGCCAGGCTTTCGGGCTTAATTGCCGACCGGAGACACCCAGGGAGACAGCGAAGGACGAGCAGCCTTAAGGGGGCTTAAGGAAACCCTAGGTAAGTATGGAACCTGAGATGTTTCTAGTCTCACATTCCCTTTAATCACTGGCGGGAGGGGCAGTTTCATACGACATGCTTTTATTGATTTGAGGTATTTGTTATAGCTGGTGAGTGGTGAAATATTCTAAATGCAGATTGTCAAGCCTTCCATCTAAAATGCGATCTAGTGATGATTAAAGTGAACCTTAAGCCTGTTAAAAAAAATGAGATGAACTCACCTGGGGCTTCCCTCAGCCCCCTGCAGCCGATCGGTGCCCTCGCAGCTCCGCTCCGATGCCTCTGCACCCGCCAGCGACGACTTCCGGTTTGGCCATCACCGGCCGACAGGCATGGGAACGCGAGCGAGCCGCAGGCATGGGAACGCGAGCGAGCCGCAATAGCAGCATAGGGGGCGATATACAGGCTGGGAACGCGAACAATCACTCGCGTTCCCATGCCTGTCGGCCGGTGACGGCGAAACCGGAAGTCGTCACCGGCGGGTCCAGAGGCATCGGAGCGGAGCTGCGAGGGCACCGATCGGCTGCAGGGGGCTGAGGGAAGCCCCAGGTGAGTTCATCTCATTTTTTATTTTTGACTTAAGGTTATCTTTAAAGCAAATGTGAAACAGTTTAAGAAAGAAAGTCAGATGCTCACCTATGGAGATGGAAGGCTCTGAATCTCATAGTGTCCTCTTTCTAGCACTGTCCCCGTCTGAATTTGCCAACTCAGGGAGCCATCAGAAGGCTTCAGAAGCACTCATGTTGATATTCATTAACTCGAAGAGACCAGGTTTTTGTAGCCAAATCTGGCTTTTTTTGTCTATATCAGGCACCCTTTTTCCAGGCACCCTTTTCAAATGTACGCAGACAGGCGGCTTCATACTGCGCATGCTTGTGCATGTGTGGGCTGGAGTCACCCATGTTCTGAAGCACTTGGGGACTAGAGATGGCTCGAACCTCCGATTTTCAGTTCGCGAACCTCGAACGCAAACTTCCGCAAAAGTTTGGTTCGCCTGAACTTTTGCGAACCGCAATAGACTTCAATGGAGAGGCGAACTTTGAAAACTTAAAACATTTATGATGGCCACAAAAGTGATGGAAAAGATGTTTCAAGGGGTCTAACATCTGAGTTTTTGCACGGCGAAGTGGGAAACATGCCAATAGTCCCAGGGCAAAATCTGGATTTGACGCACAGCAGCGTTTTAAGGGCAGAAATCACATTGCATGCTAAATTGGAGGCCTAAAGTGCTTTAAAACATCTTGCATGTGTATACATCAATCAGGGAGTGTAATTAGAGTACTGCTTCACACTGACAGACCAAACTCACTGTGTAACGCACCGCAAACAACTGTTTGTATGTAGCTCAATGACAGAACACTCATATAGCCGGCGGACATTGCTTCATTGTGATATGCAAGCCCCTTCACCGCGGCAAGGTAACGATCACGAAGGGGAATTGACATATGTACATGCCTTTTGTTTTGTTGTTGCAGCTGCAGTGCAGCCAGAAAAATTAGGCAGGCATGTACACGCACCAGAAAAATTATTATAGCGGCTGCTGCTTGTAGCCTTAAAAATTCAGGAAACCACCTGGAGTCCTGGATCCTGTTGGTGGTGGCGGAGAAGGCAGTCAAGCGGCCTGCAGGCAGAGATGCTGTGTGGGGACTGACTTAGTCTTGGGGCAGGCAGCCAGTCACACGGTATGCAGGCAGAGATGCTGTGTGTGGGGACTGACGTAGTCTTCGGGCAGGCAGTAGCCCTCCGGGATCTATGCCTCATTCATTTTGATAAAAGTGAGGTACTGAACACTTTTTTTGACTTAGGCACCTTCTCTTCTCAGTGACAATGCCTCTGTCACGATCGGTGTAGCAGAGAGGGTCTGATTCTCGGTGATCTGCAGTATCACTGGGAATACAGATATATATCCGATTATTGATGATATGCAGTATCACCGATAATCCGATATAATGCTAACCTCTGAACACCTGAGTAGTGTAAGTGCTTGGTGCAACAGTAATACCGTGAGGACTAAGCCTCAGAAACAAGTGCCGTACTGTATGAAGTACTGCAGCAATACAGATTCCTTCCGAAAGCCTGGACTCTCCCGGGGGAGGAGTCAGGCGGAGCATAGGAAGGACAGAACGTGAGTGACACCTAGGAGAGGGCGTCACTAACAGATCTGGGAACTGCCTCTAACAGCAAGGTCAGTTCTCGAAGTCGGGCAAGCCAGGTCGTAACACACGGACAGATACAGTACAGATACAGAAAGCAGAGGCGGAGTCTAATAAACAGGCAGGGTTCGGCAACAGGGTATCAGAAATATCGGGGTACAGAATCAGGAGTCAGATGCAGAGTCTAAGAGCGAGCCGAGGTTCGGCAAAAGGGTATCAGAATTACAGGGTACAAGATCAGAATACAGAAGAATAGTAACAAGCTTGGAGAACCTGGGGAGCAGGTGCCCAGCAAATACAGTGCTGGCCCTGGGGAGCAGGTGCCCAGCAAATACAGCGCTGGCCCTGGGGAGCAGGTGCTCAGCAAATACAGTGCTGGCCCTGGAGAGCAGGTGCCCAGCAAATACAGAGCTGGCCCTGGAGAGCAGGTGCCCAGCAAATACAGCGCTGGCCCTGGGAAGCAGGTGCCCAGCAAATACAGCGCTGGCCCTGAGGAGCAGGTGCCCAGCAAATACAGTGCTGGCCCTGGAGAGCAGGTGCCCAGCAAATACAAAGCTGGCCCTGTGGAGCAGGTGCCCAGCAAATACAGCGCTGGCCCTGGGAAGCAGGTGCCCAGCAAATACAGCGCTGGCCCTGGGGAGCAGGTGCCCAGCAAATACAGCGCTGGCCCTGGGGAGCAGGTGCCCAGCACATATAGAGCTGGCCCTGTGGAGCAGGTGCCCAGCACATACAAGGCATGAACTATCTCCTAGCGATAGAGATAGTTCTCAGGGTCGGGAAGGCCAGGTCGGCAACTCACAGACAAACAAAGTACAGGATCAGAAGACAGAGGCAGAGTCAGGGGCTAGCGGAGGTTGGCAACGGAGTATCAGAAAGGCAAGGTGCAGAATCAGATATCAGGAGAGTAGTCAGACAGGCAGAAAGTCATAACAGATAATCACAATCAAACTAGTACTTTAAGCTATCAACAGAATCTAGCTAAGTGTAGGATTATAGCTCCAGCTGGTCCCGGCACACTTAAGGATCTGACTAAGGGTCTGCGTGCTCCCACATTGTGATCGCAACGACAGGCAACCAGCAACTGACCAAGCAGCAGAATATATAGTTGCTGGACACTGCCGCCCCGCTCGAACCATTCAGCCAATCATGAGTCCTGCAGGAATCAGCTGACCTTCCTGATCAGCTGACACTTCCCCTGCTAGTATAAAGGTCCTGGATTCAGGCCCGCGCGTGCATAGCTCTCCATCTGCCTAAGTGCACTAACAGACCCAGCCACACCAAGCACACGCTGCTGCATGCAAACAGCTGCTTTGCTGTCAGGACATGCGGCGGCTTTTCCGCGTTCCACCACACACCCAGACTCGTGCAAACCGCCGCGTAGGACGCGGAGTCAGCCGCCTAGCTCTTAGCACACGCGGCGGCTTTCCGCGTTTCCTCACAGCCTCCAGCTGCACTGAATGTCCTTTCTGACAGGATGCTTGAGGCAGGGCAAGACAGAAGTTGGATGGCAAATTGTGACAGCTCTTGCCACAGGTCAGGCCTGCACACCCAGTAGTCCAAGGGTTCATCGCTGCTCACAGTGTCTACATCCACACTTAAGGCCAGATAGTCAGCTACCTGCTGGTCAAGGAGTTGGTGGAGGGTGGATCCGGAAGGGCTAAGGCAAGACATTAGACTAAAGAATGTCTGCATGTCCAACATCACCATGAGATCGCTAGAGCGTCCTGTCCTTGCCTGCGTGGACATGGGAGAAGGATTACTGGCAGTGGTACCTTTATTCCGTTGTGCTGTGACATCACCCTTAAAGTGGACCCAAATTAAAAATACAAGATTTCAGAAATAAAATCTATTTTCTAAATTATAATAATAAATAGCAGCCTTTTTTCAGCTGCATGATGACAAATATAAAATATTTTACAATTATTGGAGAAACCCCTCCCTTCCTTTCATATTGGCGGGAAATAATCCGGCAAACTGGTGGAGTAGATGGTGTCCAGCAAAGGAGGAATTGCTAATGGCTGCCACCTGTATAACACTAGTTATGCAAAGAGAAGGGTGAAAAGCATGCACTGAAATGCTCATAGGCTTGAAGGAGTGTTTATTTATCTTTGTATGTGTCAGAGTGGTGCCACTAAATATTTTGAATTAAAAAAAATGTTTGGTTTGGGTCCGCTTTAAATGCACTGTAAAGCATAATTGCCAGCTTTTTCTGCAAGTGCTGCATCCTTTCTGCCTTCTGGTGATTTGGAAACATCTCCACCACTTTGTGCTTTTACCAAGGGTCTAGTAGCGTGGACACCCAGTGCAGCTCGTTCCCCTTGAGTTTTTTTATACGGGGGTCCCTCAACAGCTCAACAGGCTGGACAGCATGAAAGACACCATCTGCAAAAATTTGGTTGCAGATGTACTATCCATCTCCTCTTGCTCTTCCTCAGTGATGTCAGGTAAGTTCTCCTCCTCCTCCCCCCCAGCCACAAACAATACCACGGGAAAGTTGAGCAGCACAAGCCCCCTGCGACACCTGCTGCAGTTGTTCTTCCGCCTCCTCCACCAAAAAAAAAAAACACCTTCCTCATCTGACTCCTCTTCCCCACATGACTCTTCCTCCTCCTCCTCCCCCTCTGTGCTGCCGCAGGTGTTGAGGAAACATCTGGTTCTGATGAGAATTGATCCCACAACTCTTCCTCCTGTTCCTGTTCACGCTCCTCCACAGCTTGATCCACCACTCTATGGACGGCATGCTCCAGGAAGAAAGCATATGGGATCAAGTCGCTGATGGCGCCTTCACTGCAACTCACCAGGTTTGTCACCTTCTCAAAGGGCCGCATGAGCCTGCAGGGATTTCGCATGAGTGTCCAGTACTTTGGTCAGAACATCCCCAGCACCCCAGAGCTTTTCCTTTGACTGTAGCTGTAGAGATACTGTTTGACGGCTTTATCCTGTTGTAGCAAGCGGTCGAACATCAGGAGGGTCTAATTCCAGCAAGTCGGGCTATTGCAAATCAAGCTTCTCACAGGCAAGTTGTTTCTCCACTGAATATCGGCAAAGCGTGCCATGGCCGTGTAAAACCGCCTGAAATTCTTACACACCTTCCTAGACAGCTTCAGGACGTCCTGTAAGCCTGGGTACTTAGACACAAATCTCTGAATTATTAGATTCAGCACATGCGCCATGCAGGGTACATGTGTCAACTTTCCCAAATTCAAAGCCGAAATGAGATTGCTGCCGTTGTCACACACCACGTTGCCGATCTGCAGTTGGTGTGGGGTCAGCCACTGATCCACCTGTTTGTTCAGAGCAGCCAGGAGAGCTGCTCCAGTGTGACTCTCCGCTTTGAGGCAAGATGTCTAAGATGGCGTGGCACCGTCATACCTGGCATGCAGCATAGGCCCTAGGGAGCTGGGGCTGTGTAGCTGGAAAGGAGATTGCAGCACCAGTAGAGTTGAACTGCCACTCAGCCAAGGAGGAGGAGGAAGACGACAGCGAAGAGGATGTAGCATTAGGAGAGGAGGTGGCAGGAGGCCTGCCTGCCAGCCGTGGAGGTGTCACAACTAGGTCCGCTGCACATCCACATACTCCCTGCTTGCCAGCGGTCACCAGGTTGACCCAATGGGTGGGTAAGTAATGTACCTGCCCTGACCGTGCTTGGCAGACCAGGCATCCGTGGTCAGATGACCCAATGCTTTGTGCCAGAGATGACACCACTTGCCTTTCAACTTCACGGTACAGTTTGGGTATCTCCTTTTTTAGAGAAATAATTGCGACCTGGTGTCCCAATGGCCACAAATTTTCAGAAAAGGCCTCAAAGTCCACCAGCTGGTATGGTAACAGCTGACGAGCTAACAGTTCCGCCAAGCCAGCTGTCAGACGCCGGGCAAGAGGGTGACTGGCAGACATTGGCTTCTTCCGCTCAAAGATTGCCCTCATAGACACCTGGATGCTGCTGTGGGCAGAGGAGCAAGAACCACTCAAGGTGAGAGGTGGATTGGAGGAGGGTGGCTGTGATTGTGAAGGTGCAAGGGAGAAAGCGGCTGAAGATGATGCACCTGAAGGAGGAAGAGGAGAAGGAGGGTGGCTTTGCTTTTGTGTGCTGCTTTTCCTTAAGTGGTCTTCCCATTGCTTTTTCTCCATGTGCCTTCATAAGGCAGTTGTCCCTACGCGGGTGTTGGCCTTTCCCCGGCTCAATTTTTGCTGGCAGAGAGTACAGATGGAATTGCTCTGATCTAAGGCAGACACACAAAAAAATTCCCACACCACTGAGCCCAGGGGCATGGGCACTATGGTGGCGTCAGCAGCTGACATTGAAGGGCATGTTGGCTGGCTGTCTGTAGGTGGCGATACATGGAGCCGGACACTGCCACCAGCTGTTTCTGACGACAAGCTCCCCCTGCTTCTTTCAGGAACTCATCTCCTCCTACTCCTCTCTGACTCCCCCTCTGAACTGTCCCCCTGTTCATGTCCTCTATTGGGAACCCACGTGACATCCGTATCATCATAATCATCATCATCATCATCATAATCCTCCTTTCCAGCTTTGCTTGCATCAGACACCTCCAAAACTGCACCAACAGCAGGTACTTCATCATCCTCCTCCTCACACGTTACGTCCATAGTGTCGCCTAACTCAGACATATGAGGTGGTGTAACTTGCTTAGCAGCCTTCATCTTGTTGTAACAATAATGGCTGTGAATCAGTTAATTTCCCACCAAATAACTCCTGCAAAGTGCCAAATGCAGCGGTTGTGGTGCTTTTAGTAGCGCTGGTGGCTGCGGAAGATGAGGTGTTCTGTGTTAAATAGTCAACCACGTCCTGACAATCTTGGGAGTTGATGGGACATGCCTTCTTCTGTGCACTGTACTTTGGTCTAGGGCCGCACGAAATCATGTCAGCATGACCTTGAACAGACCTGCCGGGTGGCCTGCTTCTGCCCCTGGCTCTGCCTGTTGTTTTGTCCATATCGGGGGGATGAAGTGAAAGGTATGCACTGACTTGACTAATACAATGTGCAGTCACACAGGTGCAGTGAAAGGTATGCAGTGACAGGTATTACAATACAATGAGCAGCTGTCACACAGGTGCAGTTAACAGGTATGCACGGACTGGTATAGTAACCTCCTTGCCAGTTATCCCGAGCTGAGCTCGGGGTAACCCGCGCAGGAGGATTGCTCAGGCCCCGCCGGGCCGATTTTCACAATTTTTTTATTGCATGCAGCTAGCACTTTGCTAGCTGTGTGCATAACTCAATCACCACTGCTCGCCGCCGATTCGCCGCTACCCGCCGCGCCGCCCCCCCCAGACCCCTTGCACAGCCTGGCCAATCAGTGGCAGGCAGCGCTGAGGGGTGGATCGGGACTCCCTCTGACGTCACGATGTCGGTGACGTCATCGCGATCATCACCATGGTGACCGGGGAAGCCATGCAGGAAATCCCGCTCTGAACGGGATTTCCTGCTTGCGCAGATCGCCGGAGGCAATCGGAGTGGGTGGGGGGATGCCGCTGCTCAGCGGCTATCATGTAGCTAGAGCTAGGCTAGCTACATGATTTAAAAAAAATAAAATAAAAAGTCCTGCGCTACCCCCTTGCCGCAATAATTGGAACGGCAAGGGGGTTAAACAGCGTACGGTCACACAGGTACTGTGAACAATTATGCAATGACTAGTATTACAAATGTGCAGCTGTCACACACACAGGTACCGTGAGCAGGTATGCAGTGACTGGTATTAATACAATGTGCAGCTGTCCCACACACACACAGGTACTGTGAACAGGTGCAGCGACTGACTGGTATATAATATAACACTGTGTGCGCTCACGTAGGTACTGGTGCACTACTGAACTGGTATGCAGGGATTGGTATTAGAAATGTGCAGCTGTCACATACACACACAGGTACCGTGAACAGGTGCAGTGACTGACTGGTATATAATATAACACTGCGTGCGCTCACGTAGGTACTGGTGCACTACTGAACAGGTATGCAGTGATTGGTATTACAAATGTGCAGCTGTCACACACACACAGGTACCGTGAACAGGTGCAGTGACTGGTGGTATATAATAACACTGCGTGCGCTCACGTAGGTAGGTGCACTGCACACAGGTAGGTATGCAGTGATTGGTTTTACAAATGTGCAGCTGTCACACACACAGGTAGTCTCTAAAAAAATAGATCACAAGAACAACATTAGCTCTCAAAAGAGCTGTTGAGGAGTGCGTTTTAGTAATATGGATCAGCAAGGAGCAAGCTAACAAGCCTAACACAAGAGCCTCACTAAGCTTTCCCTATGTCAGAAGCAGGTTCTCTCCCTTCTCTAATTACTGTAGCCACACAAGTGAGTGAAATGGCTGATGCTGCCTGCCTTTCATAAGGGGGGGGGGGGGGGGGGCTCCAGGAGGGAGTGTAGCCTGATTGGCTACCCTGTGCCTCCTGACTGTGATGTAGAGGGTCAAAGTTGACCCTAATGATGTAGTATAGGGGGCAGGTCGAACTCGCATATAGTTCGCGTTCGATCGCGAACTCAAACCACTGAAGTTCGCGCAAATTAGTTCGCATGCGAACCGTTCGGGCCATCTCTATCGGGGACGCAAATGCTTCCAAAGCCTTTTGAAGTATCCCAAAGGGGCAAATTTGACCAGGGGAAAGCAGTGGAACAAGAGCATAAAGAAAGGACTGTGAAGGCTCTATGGGATACAGAGTCTTCCCTCTACATCATGCATGTCAAACTCCGGCCCACGGGCCAAATCTGGCCCTCAGAGCAATTAAATTTGGCCCTTTTACCACTTTACATTATGTTTGGCCCACTCTAGACCACCAGGGAAGCTATATTTGAGGTGAAGCGGCAGCCCTAGGACACCAGGGAAGCCATATGGGGGAAAGCACTAAACACCAGGGAACTGTATAGGAGAGGGTGGGGGCCTCTAGACCCCGGGAAACTGTATAGGGGAGTGAGGACCACTAGACAGCAGCGAACTGTATAGGGGTTTCAGGGGGCCATTAGACACCAGGGAACTTTATAAGGGAGAGAGGAGGCCAGTAGACATCGAGGTTGGACCGAGACTAGCTCCCAGTGTACAATTTCGTCCCATTTTATATTTGAGTTTGACACCTCTACTCCATAGTTGTGCATCTTACTTTTTCCTTAGCATGGCTTCACATTTTCTTTAAAATCACAATAGAAAAATGGAGAAAGGATGTCACCTACCTCCTGAACCAAAAAAATGTGGAACAACGTCAGTTTTTCATGGGTTTAGAGTGTTTTGTATAAAGTGCACAAGACTCCAGGGGTAATCATATTTAAAAAAAAATTGTTTTGACTTTATCTCCCAGTCAGTTTGATTAGGGGGTTCCTGTCCTAGTCCGCAATTTGTTTTTTTGCAGCGAGTGCATAAAGTAAGTATAAAAGAAGAGTCGGGGGGGATCATATATTTCCTTGATATTATCAGTAACCCAATTAAGCAACAATAATTTAGTGAGTATAGCTTTATTTACACTCTAGGAATATTCACTATAACTGGCCTCAAAGGTATGGCCCTTTTTTTTCATTCATGATTCCTTCTCCTTTATTGTGAAGGTCACGTCAGTAGTAAACTTACAATTTCCACAGCCAAAATGTTAAGTAAACCTGTCATCTCCTGTCATGATAGAAATACGGCAGTGACCATTGCTGAACTTCTAAAAACTGTTACCGTGTACCTGAACTGAGAAAAAGGCATGTTGAGATAAACATGGGTATATATTGTACTCATCTAACTAGGAAATTGGCTAAATTTCCTTTGTTTTTCTGCAATGAATGTGTTAAAAAAAAAAAAAAAAAACTAGTGCTGTTATACAAATGATACCTATACAAATGATCCAGCAAGATGAATACAGCCTGCTCTCTAGAAAATTAAATAGAACACAAAACACTTTTATCTGGCAATGGAAACATTGCTGATAACATTTGACTGCATACGACTGTAATGGCTGCTTTTTGGAATTCAGTCTTAAAAATGCAGCCCTTAACCCCCTTGGCGGTATGAAAAATACCGCCAGGGGGCAGCGCAGCAGTTTTTTTTTAAATTTTTTTTTTTTAAAGCATGTAGTGAGCCCAGAGCGGCATCCCCCCGCCCGCTTCGATCGCCTTCTGGAGGGCTTCCCC
This sequence comes from Hyperolius riggenbachi, assembly GCF_040937935.1. NCBI lineage: Eukaryota > Metazoa > Chordata > Amphibia > Anura > Hyperoliidae > Hyperolius > Hyperolius riggenbachi. Next base: position 74,440,158 of record NC_090650.1, on the reverse strand, counting down.
CGTCGCCATGGCGACGGGGCGGGATGACGTCACCAACGTCGGGATGTCATTGGGAGACCCGATCCACCCCTTGGCGCTGCCTGGCACTGATTGGCCAGGCAGCGCAGGGGTCTGGGGGGGGGGGGGCGCGCGCCGCACTGGATAGCGGCGATCGGGTGCACGGCGGCGGCGATCGGGGTGCTGGCGCAGCTAGCAAAGTGCTAGCTGCGTCCAGCAAAAAAAAAAATTATTTAAATCGGCCCAGCAGGGCCTGAGCGGCACCCTCCAGCGGCTTACCCCGTGTCACACACGGGGTTACCGCTAAGGAGGTTAAGTGGAAAATATTTACAGTTCAGGTTTGCTTTAAAGCTCTCTTAAAGAGAAACCATAACCAAGAATTGAACTTCATCCCAATCAGTAACTGATACCCCCTTTCCCATGAGAAATCTTTTCCTTTTCTCTAACGGATCATCAGGGGGCTCAATATGGCTGATTTTGTGGTGAAACCCCTCCCACAGTGTGATGTCAGCGCCTCACAGCACTGAGGTACTGACATCACACTGTGGGAGCCTTGGTGCATTGTGGGAAATAACAACTGTTTCCAACTGCCAAAAAAGCAAGCAGCATCTCCTTCCAGTGACATCACCTGCCAGCAATAAAAATGTCACCATGTGATGTCAGAATGTAATTCAGGGAGAGGAAAGATTTTACATTGAGCAAACACTGACTAAATCATGTATACATAATTATTGTAAAAAATAAGCACTTTTTGTGTATTACAATATTTTCACTCGAGTTCCTCTTTAAGCTACATACAAGTGCTAGATGGAACTTGACCAAGGCAGCTTTCAGGAAATGTGAATAAAGATATACACACCGATGTGTGCTAATTATACTATGTAGTTCAACCTTATTCAATGAAAACATTATTACCTGACAAAGCATCCATAACCCATCCAAGGTAATAAATTGTTAAAAAGGCAAAATTGATAAAAACGTATAAGAGGCTCATAAGACCATATATCGATTTGTCAATTAGTATCATGGTCATGGATGAACTAAAATCCACTGTGACAAAAAAATTAAAATACATAGTTAATTGTACACCCACATACCATGGCTCTTCCATTCGATCTTGTGTGAAACTAATTGATATTTACCAATATCCAATAACAGACTCAGTGATCCAGAGCTTTCTCTCTCCATAGGTGAGTATTTGTCTCTCTCTCTTTATTTTTTTTTTTTTGCTTCACATTTACTTTGAAGCCTTATAATACGCTATTTGCATCATTGCTATTCTGTAACACTTGATCTGTATCAGAAGCCCCCAATTATGGCAGTTTTTTATTTTTATTTTTAGTTCATTTATTTAAGTATTTATATAGCGCCAACATATTACGCCGCGCTGTATAGAGTATATTGTCTTGTCACTAACTGTCCCTCAGAGGGGCTCACAATCTAGTCCCTACCACAGTCATATTTCTATGTATGTATTGTGTAGTACATGTCTCATAGTCTAGGGCCAATTTTAGGTAGAAGCCAATTAACTTACACTCACCTAAAGGATTATTAGGAAGACCATACTAATATGGTTTTTGACCCCCTTTGTCCTTCAGAACTGCCTTAATTCAACGTGGCATTGATTCAACAAGGTGCTGAAAGCATTCTTTAGAAATGTTGACCCATATTGATAGGATATAATTTTGCAGTTGATGGAGATTTGTGGGATGCACATCCAGGGCACGAAGCTCCCGTTCCATCACATCCCAAAAATGCTCTATTGGGTTGAGATCTGGTGACTGTGGGGGCCATTTTAGTACAGTGAACTCATTGTTATGTTCAACAAACCGATTTGAAATGATTCAAGCTTTGTGACATGGTGCATTATCCTTCTGGAAGTAGCCATCAGAGGATGGGTACTTGGTGGTCATGAAGGGATGGACATGGTCAGAAACAATACTCAGGTAGCCCGTGGCATTTAAACGATGCCCAGTTGGCACTAAGGGGCCTAAAGTGTGCCAAGAAAACATCCCCCACACCATTACATCACCACCACCAGCCTGCACGGTGGTAACAAGGCATGATGGATCCATGTTCTCATTCTGTTTACGTCAAATTCTGACTCTATCGAGACTCATCAGACCTGGCAACATTTTTCCTGTCTTCAACTGTCCAATTTTGTTAAGATTGTGCAAATTGTAGCCTCTTTTTCCTATTTGTAGTGGAGTACCCGGTGGGGTCTTCTGCTGTTGTAGCCCATCCGCCTCAAGGTTGTGTGTGTTGTGGCTTCACAAATGCTTTGCTGCATACCTCGGTTGTAAGGAGTGGTTATTTCAGTCAACGTTGCTCTTCTATCAGCTTGTATCAGTCGGCCCATCCTCCTCTGACCTCTAGCATCAACAAGGCATTTTCGCCCACGGGACTGCCACATATTGGATGTTTTTCCCTTTTCACATCATTCCTTGTAAACCCTAGAAATGGTTGTGAGTGAAAATTACAGTAACTGAGCAGATTGTGAAATACGCAGACCGGCACATATGCTCAATATTGCTTAAATCACCTTTCTTTCCCATTCTGACATTCAGTTTGAAATTCAGGAGATTGTCTTGACCAGGACCACACCCCTAAATGCATTGAAGCAACTGCCATGTGATTGGTTGATAAGATAATTGCATTAATAAGAAATTGAACAGGTGTTCCTAATGAACCTTTAGGTGAGTGTATTTGTATGTTTTTGGGATGTGGGAGGAAACAAGTGTGCCCAGAGGAAACCCACATAGACACAGGGAGAACATACAAACTCCTTACAGATGTTGACCTGGCTGGGATTTTGGAACCAGGGACTAGTGCTGAGTGCTCATCCAATATTCGGGTATCCGAACTACCCAGATAATCCAAACTTTTTCCACTATCCGAACTTTGAATCTGAATTCGGATATCTTTGTAAATCTGAATAGCACTATCCGAGCAAACTAGGATTTCCATGTCAAAATCCGAAAACCGGGCGGATAGTTAGGATATCCGAGCAGAAGCAAAAAAACCCTTCAATGGCAAAAATCCCCTTTAGGAGGCATTCAGTCCGAAAGAGAGAGAGAGGGGGAGAGAGGGAGAGAGAGAGTTTTGAAAGCAATTTAAGCCATTTGCAGGCCACTATCACTACGGATATCTGGGTAGCCGGATCCGAATTTAATTCAGATTTTGAAAAGGTGTATCCGAGCAGCACTGCCGGGGACCCAGCGTTCCAAGGCAAGAGCGCTAACCATTACGCCACTGTGCTGCCTGTGTTGAATGGGGATAAATACAGCAGGGTTTAGTAATGCATTTTTTTCTACAGTTCTGTCACAAACTTTCCTGAGCGAAAACTTTCATTCCAGCGCAGGAGACTTGGGCGCAGCTGTGAGTAACTTCAGCGCCGTCAGAAGTTACTTATAATACACTATGGCCTCAATTCACTAAGCTTATCTCCTGTCTTTAATAACGTTTCTAGAGTAGTTACCATGGTGATAAGGTATGTAGTATTCAGGAAACATTTTACCTCTGGCAAACATAAAGTTAACTCTTCTGTCTTTAAGTTAACTCTCCAATCCTTAAAATAACTCCAGAGTTAAAGACAGGCTGTTAATTAACTGCGTGTGAAAATAACTACAGAGGAGGTAAATTAACTACAGAGGAGGTAACTTAAGGAATGAAGAGATAAGACAACTCTCACTGTGTGGAGGTACGTTTTCTCTTGCCTTATTATCTCCAGCATGATCTTAGTGAATTGAGGCCATTGGCCTCAATTCACTAAGATCATGCTGGAGATAATAAGGCAAGAGAAAACTTACCTCCACACAGTGAGAGAGTTATCTTATCTCTTCATTCCTTAAGGTACCTCCTCTGTAGTTAATTTACCTCCTCTGTAGTTAATTTACCTCCTCTGTAGTTATTTTCACACGCAGTAAATAAACAGCCTGTCTTTAACTGTGGAGTTATTTTAAGGATTGAAGAGTTAACTTAACCATTTCCGGACCGCAGTGATAGAGATCTACGCCCTGTTTTGATGGGCTCCTGGCTGGCAGGGCGTAGATCTCTATCACCGGCGCCGCCGCTCCCCGCCGCGATCGCGCGCACCGAACCGGCTGCACTTAGCTGTCTTATGACAGCTAAGGCTTCCGGGTATCGGCAGGAGCCGTCACTGATTGGCTCCCTGCCGTGTGATCGCTGTGAGCCAATCACAGCGATCACCCTCCGAAAGGCAACATAGTTGCCGTTCCGCCTCCCTCTCCGCCTCCCTCTCCCTGTCACTGTGGATCTTGTGTGACAGGGAGAGGCGCACAGCCTGCAGCCGTGACAGGCTGTGCGATTTTAGTGTAAATAAACTTTTTTCCAGCTCTCCCCCCCCCCATGTATCCCTTGATCCCCTCCCAACCACCTATATATAGATCTATATATATAGATCTATATATATATATATATAGATCTATATATATATATATAGATCTATATATATATATATATATATAGATCTATATATATATATATAGATCTATATATATATAGATCTATATATATATATAGATCTATATATATATAGATCTATATATATATAGATCTATATATATATATAGATCTATATATATATAGATCTATATATATATATATATATATATATATATATATTACTGGATTGTGATTTTAACCACTTGCCGACTGCCCCTACCTAGGGGCGGCGGCAAAGTGGAGCCCGCAACGACCGCGCAATAGGCCGATCGGCGGCGGCTCGTTGCGGACTAGCTGGCCGGGGATCGCACGCTGGATGTGCCCACCCGCGACGTCAACCCGCCAGCCAATTAGCAGCGGCGGCAGGTTGTTAACCCCCGATCTTCCGCCGCATGTAAAGCGGATAATACGCTTTGTAATGTATACAAAGCGTATTATACAGGCTGCCTCCTGCCCTGGTGGTCCCAGTGATTGAGGGACCACCAGGGCAGGTTGCAGCCCTCCTAGTAAGTACCCAAGCACACTGATCCTGCCCCCTGATCGCCCACTGCACCCATCAGACCCCCCCTGCCCACCCCTGGGACACCTGTTTGCACCCAATCACCCCCCTAATCACCCATTAATCACTCCCTGTCACTATCTCAACGCTATTTTTTAGATTAGGTCCTAAACTGCCCCCTGGGGGCTCCTGAACACACACCCCCCCCCCCCACACCCTTAGATCCTCCCTAGACCCTCCCCCCTGTGTACTGTATACATCTATTCTTCCCTATAATCACCCACTGATCACCTGTCAATCACCCATCAATCACCCCCTGTCACCACCTGTCACTGCCACCCATCAGATCAGACCCTAACCTGCCTTTTGTGGGCATCTGATCACCCACCCACACCCTCAGATTGCGTGCAGACCCACCCTCAGATCACCTCTGAAAGTGCATTGTTTACATCTGTTCTCCCCTCTAATCATCCACTGATCACCCATCAATCACCCCGTCACCACCTGTCACTGCTACCCATCAGATCAGACACTAATCTGCCCCTTGCGGGCACCCAATCACCTGCCCACACCCTAAATTAGCCCCCCAGACCCCCTCTGATCAACTCGCCAGTGCATTGCTTGCATATATTCTCCTCTGTAATCACCTACTGATCACCTATCAACCACCCCGTCACCCCCTGTCACCACCTGTCACTGCTACCCATCAGATCAGGCCCTAATATGCCCCCTGCGGGCTTCTGATCACCCGGCCAAACCCTCACCCGCCCCACCGCAGTGACAGAAATTTTTTTTCTGATCACTGCTGGTACGACTTAATTGCCATGTCCAGGTCATGGCAATTGAGAACATTCCTGCACTTCAGTGCCAATACAACCTGTCATCTAAGAAGCCACCCTGCTTATGACCGGTTCCACAAAATTCGGCCCCTCATAGACCACCTGTCATCAAAATTTGCAGATGCTTATACCCCTGAACAGTCATTTTGAGGCATTTGGTTTCCAGACTACTCCTCGTGGTTTTGGGCCCCTAAAATGCCAGGGCAGTATAGGAACCCCACAAGTGACCCCATTTTAGAAAGAAGACACCCCAAGGTATTCCGTTAGGTGTATGACGAGTTCATAGAAGATTTTATTTTTTGTCAAAAGTTAGCGGAAATTGATTTGTATTGTTTTTTTTCACAAAGTGTCATTTTCCACTAACTTGTGACAAAAAATAAAATCTTCTATGAACTCACCATACACCTAACGGAATACCTTGGGGTGTCTTCTTTCTAAAATGGGGTCACTTGTGGGGTTTCTATACTGCCCTGGCATTTTAGGGGCCCTAAACCGTGAGGAGTAGTCTAGAAACCAAATGCCTCAAAATTACCTGTGAATAGGACGTTGGGCCCCATAGCGCACCTAGGCTGCAAAAAAGTGTCACACATGTGATATCGCCGTACTCAGGAGAAGTAGTATAATGTGTTTTGGGGTGTATTTTTACACATACCCATGCTGGGTGGGAGAAATCTCTCTGTAAAGGGACAATTGTGTGTAAAAAAAATCAAAACATTTTAATTTACAGAGATATTTCTCCCACCCAGCATGGGTATGTGTAAAAATACACCCCAAAACACATTATACTACTTCTCCTGAGTACGGCGATACCACATGTGTGACACTTTTTTGCAACCTAGGTGCGCTAAGAGGCCCAACGTCCTATTCACAGGTAATTTTGAGGCATTTGGTTTCTAGACTACTCCTCACGGTTTAGGGCCCCTAAAATGCCAGGGCATTATAGGAACCCCACAAGTGACCCCATTTTAGAAAAAAGACACCCCAAGGTATTCAATTAGGTGTATGGGGAATTCATAGAAGATTTTATTTTTTGTCACAAGTTAGTGGAAAATGACACTTTGTGAAAAAAACAATAAAAATCAATTTCCGCTAACTTGTGAAAAAAAATTGAAATCTTCTATGAACTCCCCATACTACTAACGGAATACCTTGGGGTGTCTTCTTTCTAAAATGGGGTCACTTGTAGGGTTCCTATACTGTCCTGGCATTTTAGGGGCCCTAAACCGTGAGGAGTAGTCTAGAAAATAAATTCCTCAAAATGACCTGTGAAATCCTAAAGGTACTCATAGGACTTTGGGCCCCTCAGCGCAGTTAGGGTGCAAAAAAGTGTCACACATGTGGTATCGCCGTACTCAGGAGAAGTAGTATAATGTGTTTTGGGGTGTATTTTTACACATACCCATGCTGGGTGGGAGAAATATCTCTTTAAATGGACAATTGTGTGTAAAAAAATCAAAAGAAATCTCATTTACAGAGATATTTCTCCCACCCATCATGGGTATGTGTAAAAATACACCCCAAAATACATTATACTATTTCTCCTGAGTAAGGCGATACCACATGTGTGACATTTCTTTTGCAGCCTAGGTGCGCTAAGGGGCCCAAAGTCCTATGAGCACCTTTAGGCTTTACAGGGGTGCTTACAATTTAGCACCCCCCAAAATGCCAAGACAATAAACACACCCCACAAATGACCCCATTTTGGAAACTAGACACTTTAAGGTATTCAGAGAGGGGCATGGTGAGTCCGTGGCAGATTTCATTTTTTTTGTCACCAGATAGCAGAAATGGAAACTTTTTTTTATTTATTTTTTTTGTCACAAAGTGTCATTTTCCGCTAACTTGTGACAAAAGATAAAATCTTCTATGAACTCACCATGCCTCTTAGTGAATACTTTGGGGTGTCTTCTTTCCAAAATGGGGTCATTTGGGGGGTATTTATACTATCCTGGAATTCTAGCACCTTATGAAACCTGACAGTTGCTCAGAAATGAGAGAGATGCTTCAAAATGGGAAAATTCAATGTTTGCACCATAGTTTGTAAACGCTATAACTTTTACCCAAACCAATAAATATACACTGAATGGGTTTTTTTTAATCAAAAACATGTTTGACCACATTTTTCGCGCTGCATGTATACAGAAATTTTACTTTATTTGAAAAATGTCAGCACAGAAAGTTAAAAAAATCATTTTTTTGCCAAAATTCATGTCTTTTTTGATGAATAGAATAAAAAGTAAAAATCGCAGCACCAATCAAATAGCACCAAAAGAAAGCTGTATTAGTGACAAGAAAAGGAGGTAAAATTCATTTAGATGGTAGCTTGTATGACTGAGCAATAAACCATTTAAGCTGCAGTGGTCTGAATGGAAAAAAGGCTCTGGTCCTTAAGGGGTGAAAAGACTGCGGTCCTTAAGTGGTTAAAGACAGAAGAGTTAAAGAGAAACTCCAACCAAAAATTGAACTTTTTCCCAATCAGTAGCTGATACCCCATTTTACATGAGAAATTCAATGATTTTCACAAACAGACCATCAGGGGGCGCTGTGTGACTGATTTTGTGCTGAAACCCCTCCCACAAGAACCTCTGAATACCGCGGTACTGCTGGCAAACTGCTACAATGTAACAATGTTCACAGACAGGAAATAGCTGTTATTAGCTGTCTGTAACAGACAGAACAGCTAGAAACAGCTAAATAACCTGCCCACAGTAGCAATGTCACCATGTAATAAATGTCAGAATGTGAATCTGGGAGAGGAAAGATTTTACAATGAGCAAACACTGACTAAATCATTTATACATAATTATTGTAAAAATGAAGCACTTTTTTTATTACATTATTTTCACTGGAGTTCCTCTTTAACCTTAGGTTTGCCTGAGGTAAAATGTTTCCTGAATACTACATGCCTCATCGCCATGGTGACCATTCTAGAAACGTTATTAAAGACAGGAGATAAGCTTAGTGAAGTGAGGCCTATACCTAATTTGGCCTCCAGCAATTGTTGGAAGCCAAATTATTTCATTCCCCACCATCCATGGTGGCCTGGAGGGGGAATAGTATTTAACATTGATTGGGAGTTGTGCAGGAGCAGGATAAGCCATACAGGTTGTATCCTGCGCCCAATTCTCCTGCGCCGGTTCCTCTTGTAAGCATCCTGGGGAGCAACGAAGTGGTGGTCGAGAGTAGATGTAACTTTAAAAGCTGCTACTGCTACACACTTTTGTTTTGCGTGTTTTGCCTGCGAACTTACGCATGGAATGAAAGAAAAGTATGCAAATTTCATGTGAATTTTCCAATGCAGCTAGCATATTGGACAATTTAATTCTGCGCAGTAGAGTGGACCTGATTGGGCTCAGCTATTTCCGCCGGAGCCCAAGGTGGAAGATGGTACTGTGCCTGTGCTCAGTGGCGTAGCAATAGGGGTTGCAGAGCTAGCGACCACATCGGGGCCCTTGGGCCAGAGGGTCCCCATGGGGCTCTTCCTCAACCAAAGTATTAGCTGTTTATTGGTCACGTGGTGGTAATAATCACTTCTATAGATGCTTTGAATAGTAGTAATCATTAACAAACTCTTCCCCATCCCCTTCTTGCACCTCTGACACTGTGGATGACCTTGGCAGGTTTTGGTGCACCGTATCAGTTGTTATATATCGAGTGGTTGGGGGGGCCCCAATGTAAAACTTGCACTGAGGCCCACTGCTCCTTAGCTAAGCCACTGCCTGTGCTGGTTCGCAAAGGTAAACATTATCATCTGCTGCTGTCCGGGGGTCCCGGTGCTGGATCCGTGCAGCACAGGAGGAAGGGGGAAGCCTCATTAGGATCCAGAGGCTTCCCCCTCCTGAGGTAAGTGCCCCCTAGGGGCTCTTTTTTCTTTACAGATTCTCTTTAAAAAACATTTTATTGAGAAGGTGTAAAAATATCCCCTAGGAGAAAACTCTGGAGAAAAAGCAAATTTCATATAGGCTATAGTCTTTTTTTTTAAGCAAAATCAGCTACAGAACCTTCCAGATTTACCCCATTTTAGGGTACATGTTAAAAAAACAGTGATAATTCTCGTTAACAGTGAGTGCACAATTATAATGCTAATATAGCACTGGGGATTTTAAGCCTGGAAATGATGAACACGCCATAGGAAGAAACTGTGTGCCTGAAGCACTGCAATATTCAGCTCTAGAAGTAATCTGCATCGTCAATGCCAAGAGACATCCTGGGCACCTCTAGGCAATGGCTGAAAATATTAATAATTTTATCTTCTTTCAGACTCAGTCTTTAGATAGATGATTTGAAAAGAGAGGAAAATTGTTGCCTGTGGTCTATTATAAATTCGTGGTTTTCACAAAACTTAACATGTGCTGTAGGAAGAACCCGTTCATCATGGATGCTCTGTTGTGAAGGTCTTCCTATATGGTCAAGCTCACATGAAAACTGTAACGAGTGTTAAAGCAGACCTATATTTTTTCCAATGATTTGGCTATATATGTGAAGGAGATTATATGTGAACGTCCGGCGTGGCTTTAAAGTGTTCCTCAACTCGGTAACTAAAACAAGCTATTACTAAATCCACTTCCGGGTCCGGATGTACCATAAGGCACTGTAGGCACGTGCCTACAGGCGCCTGATGATGGAAAGGCGGATCACTTCCCTCCCCCAGTGCCTCCCACCCACCTTACCTATTCGGAGTCCCGAGTGGAGTGTAAATAGGAGCCTACTCACCCGGGTCTCGGCATTCCACTGACTAGATCTCCTTTCAGTCGGGGGCACCCCTAGTTACCTAATACTTGGAGGCACCTCTAGCTACTTAATACCGAGGATAGCTGTGGTTACTTTATACTAGAGGCACTTGTAGCTACCTATGACGGGCCAGAAAAGCAAGGGAGAAGTGACAGCTGAGCTAGCCAGCACACTTGCAGTTCGGTTCAGTCCCGGTAGTGAATAATAAGCCGGCATCAATGAGATACCGCTGGTCATTCACAGTTCTTCACTACTTCCTGTGTACTGTTCAGTACACAGGGTAGTGTGGGGACACATCTAGTGTCCAAAAATAAAACTACACACACATACATATGTTAAATTAAATAAAAATAAATATATCCCCCCATTAATTTTAACCCCTTACTTACATACGCTACAGTTACCAAAATGATACATTTGACTAACCACTTAATTCTATCTAGACGACTACTGTCGTCCATATCGGAGCTGCTCTGGTCAATCTGGATGCGTATACATGCATACGCATCCAGTGTTGCCGCAGCGAGTGCACAGTAAAATTACAGCAAGCATACATTTTTAGTTAATAAATGAATAACGATTAATACATTTAAATCTCCTCCCCAGTTACCAAACAAAGATTTGTTTTTTTGTTTGTTTTTTTTAACTAATGGTTTAAAAAAATTACATAAATAGATGCCTCAGCGACTCATCTTTTTTTATGTATGCCATGAGGGTATATTACTGTTATTTTAGTGAATAAGGGCTTGTAATTATTGACTGAATAAAAAAAAAAAAAACAGAAAAAATACACCTTTATTTCCAAATAATTTATTGTCCCTCCCCATACATTGTATTAGGAACATAATGCAAATGTTGTATAGTAGCATTGCTTATCATAAAACTGTAGGGGATAGAATTGGAGAAATTGTGTATTTTTTTCTTGCTTTTCCCTCGAAAATGCATAGAAAATAAAGCAATTACTGAAAACAAGTATCGCCCACATAAAGCCTAATTTGTGGCAACCCCCCCAAAAAATATACATAATAGATGTGAGAACGAAGCAGTAATAAAATTGTAGCCAAATGAATGGGAGGAGCACTGACAGGTGAAAATGGCTCTGGCCAGTAAGGGTGAAATGGCCTGTGGACCGAAGTGGTTAAAAAAAATTACTGCACAGTAAGCTGTGTTAACCACTTGAGGACCCACCCTTTACCCCCCCTTAAGGACCAGCGCTGTTTTAGCTGATCTGTGCTGGGTGGGCTCTGCAGCCCCCAGCACAGATCAGGGTGCAGGCAGAGCGACCAGATCGCCCCCCTTTTTTCCCCACTAGGGGGATGATGTGCTGGGGGGGTCTGATCGCTTCTGCCTGCCGGGTGTTGCGGGGGGGGGCACCTCAAAGCCCCCCTCCGCGGCGAAATCCCCCCCCTCTCTCTCCTACCTGGCCACCCCTGGTGAACCGGGCTGCACAGGACGCTATCCGTCCTGTGCAGCCAGTGACAGGCTGTCCCCTGTCACATGGCGGCGATCCCCGGCCGCTGATTGGCCGGGGATCGACGATCTGCCTTACGGCGCTGCTGCGCAGCAGCGCCGTACAATGTACACAAAGCGGATTATTTCCGCTTGTGTTTACATTTAGCCTGAGAGCCGCCATCGGCGGCCCGCAGGCTATTCACGGAGCCCCCCGCCGTGAATTGACAGGAAGCAGCCGCTCGCGCGAGCGGCTGCTTCCTGATTAATCAGCCTGCAGCTGGCGACGCAATACTGCGTCGCTGGTCCTGCAGCTGCCACTTTGCCGACGCACGGTATAAGCGTGCGGTCGGCAAGTGGTTAAAGGGGAACTTCAGCCTAAACAAACATACTGTCATTAAGTTACATTAGTTATGTTAATTAGAATAGATAGGTAATATAATCTCTTACTCACCCTGTTTTAAAAGAAAAGGCAAATGTTTGTGATTCATGGGGGCTGCCATCTTTTTCATGGGGGCAGCGCAAAATGGCTGTTCTTAACCAAAGTATCACTGCACAGGGCAGTAAGCTATGTTAACGTATGCTAATCAAGTCAGTGACAATCAGTGAGAGTGGTAATTTAACTCTTAATTAACATTGTAAATTAACAATTTTTTTTGTAATGCAAAATGGCTGTTAATACACAAAGTGACAACGCACAACACAGAAAGCTGTGTATTCCCCAGAAATCCAATGTTGTTTTTTTATAAGTTGTATTTGTCAATATAACGATATTGGTCTCAGAAGAAGCACATAATGTGCGAAACAGCCGTCAGGCCCACGTTCAGTGCCCAGCACCCACTGCACCATCATGGTAGGACAAAGTATGCCTAAATTGTTGCAACAGCGGGACTTATGTGTGCTGTGATGATATCTTGTCATATGTCACTTTCAAGTGGTATTTATTAACCACTTTAGGACCACAGGCTTACACCCCCCTAGTGGCCAGGGTATTTGTTACAAATTGGTGCTCTGCAACTTTAATGGCTTGCTGCAGAGCATTACAACTTGTCACACAAATGGTCCCCCCTTTTCTGCCCACCAACAAAGATTTCTGTTGGTGGGCTCTGATCGCTGCTGCTTGATTTGATGTTTTTTTATACATTTTGTTGTTATTAAATTTGTAATGAAAATTAGTATTTTATTTTTATATCCTCCCTCCCTCCCCCTGCCAGCCAATCACAGCAATTGGCTCTGATAGGCATCAGCCTATGAGAGCCAATCGCTCTCTGAGCCTCTTCAGGAGACAGCCGAGTGTCACGGTTGTTCCCAGTAGAGCACTGCCATAGATCGCAGCGCTGTACAATGCAAATAGATTTCGGTTTCGCTGTCTAACAGTCTCTTAGCAGCGATCACACATCGGTGTGCGCAATCTCCTGCAAAACCCCACCCCAGGGCTTGACACCAATTGGCGTTACGTGGTCCTGGGGCTGCCACCCTCCCGACACTGAATGGCGTTAAGTGGTCGGGAGGGGGTTAAAGACATAGTGCCTGCAGTGCCGGATGCTTGTTTCTTCGTAACTAAGTTTGATCCTGACACCTTTATCCTGAGCATGCTGGCCAGGGAGAAGGGAGTGAAGGCTCACTCTTTCACTCACACCTCATGTCTCCCCACTGTTCAAATAGATTAGAACGGCGCACACCGTCACACACCATATCTTTTTTCTTCAATCTCTAAAGCAGCTTCCCCAGCATGATAGCTCTGCACACAAGTTTCACCAAACACAAAAAGAACTTTAAGTGGACCTGAGCTCTTGCAAAGAACAGACTGAAAAGTGTTCATTCCACATAGAAATGCTGTAAAAATCAGCTGAACTGAGCTGTGTTTGTTTATTTAGCTACAGTTGAGTGTAACTAGTGTGTAATCAGTAGGGATGACTCACCTCAGAGTTAGCTGTACAGGAAAAGACAGATGCTTTAAACCTTCCTTTGCTCCCTGAAAGTTCATCCAATAACTTTTCAGGGCTTTTGAGGGGATTGTTGTGCTTTGTAACAAATGCATTTTTTTCCCTGATTGATTTCATATTGTGCATAATAATTTAGAGCAGAGATGAAGTTCAGAGCTCAGATCCACTTTAATCTTATTTTCCCATTTTTGCTAATAAGGGCATTGGTGGTAGATATGGAAGATACTGGAGGAAGAATAAGCATAAAAACATTGCAGGGATTTGAACCCCATCCTGCTAGCGGAACGGATAATAATGGCATACAGCTGCAGGGGTATAAAAATGGCGCCGCATTGACTTAATATATTATATAACGCTATTTAGCGTTATAAGTGTTAAAAAATGCAGAGGGCTAATGTAGGCAGCGGGGGTCGTAGGGAGAGAGGCTGCTGGGTACTGGAGGGAATAGGCATAGGTGGAGGATGTGTGCAACATGCATACATTACCTTGTCCCGGCCGCCGATCGCTCCTTCACTCCGCTCCTTCACTTCTTCAGTTAGTTTGCTGTAGTCCTGCAGCCGGCCAATCACCATGTGGTTTTAGTCCCCGCATGATGATTGGCTGGCTGCAGGACTACAGCAAACAAACAGGGAGTGTAATTAGTGTACTGCTTCACACTGACAGAGCAAACTCACTGTGTAACGCACCACAAACAGCTGTTTGTGTAGTGATAGCCATGCTGGACTGGTGCGCACCATGGCGAGAGTGCAGGCGATGGCGGTTTTCAAGCCCATATGGTCGGGCTGAGGTAGCTCAATGACAGAACAACAGTGACTGAGTGTCCAGCTGATCGAATTTGGTCTGTCCACAATGGAGCAACGACCTTATTATCTTCTTGGGTCAGGTGTGCCCCCCAACACACTCATATAGCTGGTCATTGCTTCCTTGTGATACACAAGCCCCTTCACCACGACAAGGTAACGATCACATAGGGGAATTGACACATGTACATGCCTTTTGTTTTGTTTTTGCATCCTCAGTGCAGCTACAAAAATTAGGCAGGCATGTACACACAACCAGAAAAATTATTATACCTGCTAGCAGAGACCTTAAAAATTCAGGAATCCACTAGGAGTCCTGGACCCTGTTGGTGGTGGCGGAGAAGTCAGTCAAGCGGCTTGCAGGCAGAGATGCTGTGTGGGGAGTGGGGACCGACTTAGTCTTGGGGCAGGCAGTCACACAGCATGCAGGCAGAGATGCTGTGTGTGGGGACTGACTTAGTCTTAGGGCAGTCCTGACTGTGCTTTGCAGATCAGGCATCCATGGTCAGATGGACCCTTGACCCAACACTGTGTGCCAGAAATGACACCACTTGCCTTTCAACATCACGGTACAGTTTGGGTATCGCCTTCTTTGAGAAATAATTGCGTGATTGTATCTTACACTACGGAGTGTGGCTTTGCTTTTGTGTGCTGCTTTTCCTCAGGTGGTCATCCCATTGCAGTTTGTGCTTTTTCATCATGTGCCTTCGTAAGGTAGTTGTTTCTACGCGGGTCTTGGTCTTTCCACGGCTCAATTTTCGGTGGCAGAGAGTACAGATGCCATTGCTCTCATCTGAGGCAGACACACAAAAAATGTAAACCCCGCTGAGCCCTGAGATGATGGCACTGTGGTGATGGCTGCCAACGGAGTGTTAAGTGGGGTGCCAATATCAGAGCAGGAGGAGGAAGATATGTCACGCTTCCGTGCGGAAGCTGAGGAAGATGAGGTGTTCTGTGTTAAATAATCAACTACGTCCTGACAATATTGGGGGTTGATGGCACGTGCCTTCTTCTGAGCACTGTACTTTGGTCAAGAGCCGCACAAAATCACAACAGCACGACCTCGAACAGACCTGCCGGGTGGCCTGCCTCTGGCTCTGCCTCTGCCTGTTGTTTTGTCCATATTGGTGGGGATGAAGTGAAAGGTATGCACTGACTTAACTAATACAATGTGCAGTCACACAGGTGCAGTGAAAGGTATGCAGTGACTGGTATATAAAACAGCATGCGGTCACACAGATGCATTAAAATGTATGCAGTGACTGGTATATAAAACAGCGTGCGGTCACACAGATGCAGTGAAACGTATGCAGTAACTGGTATATAAAACAGCCTGCGGTCACACAGACGCAGTGAAATATATGCAGTGACTGCTATATAAAACAGCGTGTGGTCACACAGGTGCAGTGAAAGGTATGCAGTGACTGGTATAATAATACAATGTGCAGCAGTCACACTAGGCACTGAATGTGCTGGGCCTGGCACAGTATAGCAATTAGCAAGAATCAGCTGCAACAGACAGGGCTGTATATGCAGTATCAGTGGGCCACAGCTGTATTGGGGTGTTTTTCATCAACAAATATCAGGCAAGCTAATATACCTCCTAATCGCTGTCCCTATTTCTCCAATGTCTCTCCCTTCTCTCACTAGTACAGCAGCACACAGAGTGAGAACATGGCCAATGCTGCTGCCTTATATAAGGGGGGGTCCAGGAGGGAGTGCAGACTGATTGGCTGCCATGTGTCTGCTGACTGTGCTGTAGAGGGTCAAAGTTTAGCCCAATGATATAGTATAGGGGTGGGTCGAACACGCATAAAGTTTGCGATTCGATTGCGAATGCGAACCTGCGGTGTTCACGCGAATAAGTTTGTGTTGCGAACCGTTCGGGACATCTCTAGCAATGTATGCATATTGCAAACATCCTCCACCTATGCCTATTCCCTCCATTGTCCCGCTGCCTCTCTCCCCCAAATCCCCCCTGCCTATAACCGGTCCCTGCATTTTTTAATAGCGCACCGTTCCGCAATAAATGTATCATAAAACGCTATTTACCGTTTTAATGTATTTACATTAAAACGGTAAATAGTGTTTTATGATACATTTATCAGTGGAACGGTGCGCCATTTTTCTCCCTGCGCCATTTTTAGATGGATCCCCTGTCAGGCAGGAGTGCACTTTTGTGATCCCGGAGGGGGCCAGAGCTGTGTGGAGTTTAAACTACTAACCTTCCCTTCCTCCGATACTGGGGACTATACGGGTGTGAAGATCTTGGTGGCCACACTTGATTTATGACCCCTGTGAGATGGGCCCCCAGGCTGTGAAGAGCATCAAGGGTAGGCAAGTGAAGGAGTGTGAACATTGGGGGACCCCATCAAAGTTTCGCTAAGGGTCCCCATGAATGTAGTTATGCCACTGCTGGGGGGTCCTTTGTCACCTCTGCTTTTGCCCTTACCCTGGAATCCCTGGCTGCAGTTATACAGCACCATCCAGACATACAGGGTTATGGTCCAGATAATCATAAATTGACTCTTCATGCTGATGATGCCCTACTATTTCTTACCTGATTGGTCACCGTATTGCCTATTCTTTTCTGTCTGCTGAGTCACTTTGCTTATTCTAATGTCTTAAAGTTGATTCCACCACGTATGTTGTATGTAAATTGTAAACCTTTTGCCACATACTGTTAAACTGCTAGAGGCCAACTTTGCTTTTACATGGCAGAAGGTTAAGTTGGAGTATCTCGGGGTTTATCATTATAACCTAGCATGGATTATAGTTTATAGTCAGGTAATGCAAGCCTGTTCCCATAAAATTATGGTGAACTAAATAATATAATAATTGCACATTGGTGTCTATATATACCCAACAGCTGCTTTAGCCAAGTTCCATCTAACACCTGTAAGTAGCATTAGAGAGGTTTAAAGCACATAACTGGTTTCCTAGCTAGAAGTTGACGCATACCTGAACTGCAGAAGCTGGATAGTGTATTGGTTAAGGGCTCTGCCTCTAACACAGGAGGACACACAGGCGGAACACAAACAGGGGGACAGTCAAGGGCAGAGGAGAACAAATGGGGGACAGAAGTGAACACACAAGGGACACAAGGAGAAATACTGAGGACAGAAGGGGACACACGAGGGACAGAAGAGGACACACTGGAGACAGAAAGTTACTCACTGGGGGCAGAATGGGACAGGTGAGGGACAGAAGGGGAGACACTGTGGACAGGAGGTGACACACTGGGGACAGAAGGGTAAACACTGGGCATAGAAGGGGAACACTGGGAACAGATAGGGTAGACAAATGGAGAAACACAGGTGGACACAATAATTGGGGGAGAACATCTACAAGAGGCTCCTGGTTGATGGACGCAGCAGGTTTAGTATATGTCCCTCCTAATTTTTGCCCTCTAAACGTAGGTGTGTCTTGTGAGAAGATGTATGCTTAGAGAAAGCCAATGAAAATATGATCACCTTAAATTAATTCACATATGGATTTTTTTATGCCTTGCATTAGTGAATGTATGACATGATGATGGTGTTTCCCCTTCACTGCCCTGCCTAATCCCCACAGTCTAAATAATCCAGAAAATGTGTGAAGATCACACAAGCACATGCAGGCCTTGCATTTCATTGAGGCAGTGGAAGTAAACTGTCCCAGGTGCAGCACCTGGGATTGACAAGCTGGTGAGCCATCTCACAGCCTTAGTAAATAAAGCCTGTCATCACCAATGATCACAATGCCTGCACAAGGAAGGGTTAATTTCCTGGATGTTAATTAGAAGGGAAGAGTCCCCTGGCCTCCCATATTCCATTCTTCTGTTCTATTATTCACTTTCTACAGTGGATGTGACGCTCGGCAGAAAACTCTCCAGAGCCTGAAACGCTGCACAAATAGACAGCAAGAATTCTCCCGGACTCTCATCAGAGATCTTCATTTGCAGCAGCAGCCACACTTCAATGATCTGTTAGTGGATCCATGGCAGTCATTTAAATAAGCATATTGGAAATGTACAAAGACAAAAAGAAAAGACAGAAAACAAGTCCATCATTTCTTTTTAAACTTAACCCAATCTTCCATATTTGTTATGCCATATTCTGGCAGAATGGGTTATCTGTTAAAGCAAACCTAAACTGTAAATGAACTTATGAGATAATTAATTGTATGTTTAGTACTAATGCAATATAGAACATTTTCAGTTTAAGGGCTGCATTTTTAAGACCGAATTAATTTCTAAACAGCGGCTATTGTAGAAAAGGTGGGGGGAAAGGCTGGGCGTCCCTAAACACATGTTGCAATTGAATGGTTAATCGCACAGGCATACACCGCCTCTGCTAGACTGAAAAATGCATGCCCTGCATCCAAGACAAGTGCTAACATTTCCTCCTAGTTCCTCCTAGTTTAATGGGTGACATGTGGGTGACAGATGTGGGCGGGGTGGACAGCGGGAGCCGGCGGGACTTAGCGTCCTGCAAGGGCGCGTAAGTGTATGCGGCGGCTGAGCGGCGAGTGACCCCTATACTCATTTCTCCTGGGAGGGGGGGTGGTCATCTGGGGGACCCCTTTTAAAGGGGACTCCCAGATGCCACCATGACCCCCCCCCCCAGGAAATCGCGGCCTCCACCTCCACCACCCATCGGAGGTGGAGAAGAGCCCCTTGTCCTTGGATTGGACAAGGGCTCAGAGGGGGAGGGGAAAGCTTGGCTGCCCCTCCCCTTCCGAGACCCCCCAATCCATGGACCATGCGGGCTGGTATAGTCAGGGTGCGGAGCCCCACGCGGCCGGTGCTCCACATTCTGGCTATCCCAGCCTGCATGGGGGACAAGGGGTTAAAGAGGTCTGTAAGGGGGGACCCCACGTCGTTTTTTTTTATATTTCCCACACTCAGAACGAAGTAAGTAAAACTCTTCACACTTGGGGGAATCTATGAAAATAATGCACTATTGTTACCTGTGCAAAAAAAACTGACATTTTCCGCATTTGAAAGACATTTTTCCCCTTGAAACTTAAAAATTGATTTTCTCAAAAACTATAAGGTCTTTTTGAAAAAAAAAATGTTTTCCTCTTATTCCCACTGATCCCCTTAATATATCCTGGGAATTTGGTGTTCCTAAATTTTAAGCAGGCTTTGCTATTAACCGTTAAAATCGGCGGGTTTTTAAATGTATACATTTTTCCTTTGAAACTTTAAAATCGATTTTCTGAAAAACTATAAGGTCTTTTTGAAAAAAAATGTTTTCCTCTTATTCCTTCTGATCTCCTTAATATATTCTCCAAATTTGAGGCTCTTAGCAATTAAGGGGGCTTTGCTATTAACCCTTAAAGTCGGCGGCTACCTAACATTGATCCATGTGTCAACTTTTCCGCTTGGGAGCATGGCCTTACGCATTAATTGCTAGTGAAACATAGATAAATGTCTTCGCCGTAACCGTAATTCCGTAATGCGTAATAGCGTAAAATTACGCGTAATGATCCGTAAGCGTAGTTTTTTTCCATTACGCCCAGCACTACTCAGTCCTGCATCAAGCACAGACACCACCTTCAAGAACTGACTGTTTACTTGATGCCTAATATATCCAGTGCCTTGACAGGTATGATTGCAACAAAATAATCAATTAAGTTAACATGTCAGTGATATTAATACTATTGACGATTAGTGTATCAGAAACCCCTTCTCATGCATACAGGTGGTGTGTGCTTTTCTAAACCTTGGATACTTTACCAAAGGTTTGGAAACATGAGAGCTCTGCACAGTACTGCATATATCCAGTACCTGTTGTGTTTACTTAACCCACCAAATAACTGCATATACCTAGCTTTCTGTTGAGTGAACCCAGCTCACTGCATCTAACTACCTGTTGTGTTGAGTGAACCCAGCTCACTGCATCTAACTACCTTTTGTGTTGAGTGAACCCAGCTCACTGCATCTAACTACCTTTTGTGTTGAGTGAACCAACCTCACTGCATCTAACTACCTTTACTGTTCAGTGAACCCACCTCACTGCATATAACTACCTTTATTGTTGCGTGAACCCACCTCACTGCACATAACTACCTTTACTGTTGAGTGAACCCACCTCACTGCATCTAACTACCCTTACTGTTCAGTGAACCCACCTCACTGCATATAACTACCTTTACTGTTCAGTAAACCCACCTCACTGCATCTAACTACCTTTACTGTTCAGTGAACCTAGCTCACTGCATCTAACTACCTGTTGTGTTGAGTGAACCCAGCTCACTGCATATAACTACCTGTTGTGTTGAGTGAACCCACCTCACTGCATCTAACTACCTTTACTGTTCAGTGAACCCACCTCACTGCATATAACTACCTTTATTGTTGAGTGAACCCACCACACTGCATATAACTACCTTTACTGTTCAGTGAACCCACCTCACTGCATAAAACTACCTTTACTGTTCAGTGAACCCACCTCACTGCATCTAACTACCTTTATTGTTCAATGAACCCACCTCACTGCATCTAACTACCTGTTGTGTTGAGTGAACACAGCTCACTGCATATATAACTACAATTACTGTTGAGTGAACCCAACTCACTGCATATAACTACCTGTTGTGTTGAGTGAACCCAGCTCACTGCATCTAACTACCGGTTGTGTTGAGTGAACCCAGCTCACTGCATATAACTACCTGTTGTGTTGAGTGAACCCACCTCACTGCATCTAACTACCTGTTGTGTTGAGTGAACCCAGCTCACTGCATATATAACTACCTTTACTGTTCAGTGAACCCACCTCACTGCATCTAACTACCTTTACTGTTCAGTGAACCCAGCTCACTGCATCTAACTACCTGTTGTGTTGAGTGAACCCAGCTCACTGCATATATAACTACCTTTACTGTTCAGTGAACCCAGCTCACTGCATATAACTACCTGTTGTGTTGAGTGAACCCACCTCACTGCATATAACTACATTTATTGTTGAGTTAACCCACCTCACTGCATATAACTACCTATATTGTTGAGTGAACCCAACTCACTGCATATAACTACCTGTTGTGTTGAGTGAACCCACCTCACTGCATATACCTAGCATCCCCCCAAGATGGACAAAATGGACAAATCAGGTAGAGGAAGAGGTAGAGGCAGACCCAGAGGAAAGCCACCTGGCACCGGCAGGTCTGTGCGAGGTGGTGTTGCTGTGATTTCGTGCGGACCTGGCCCAAAATACAGTGCTCAGAAGAAGGCACGTGCCATCACTTCCCAAGATCAGGACGTGCTTGACTATTTAACACAGAACACCTCATCACCCGCAGCCAGTGCCACCAGCGCTAGTACAAGCACCACATCCGCTGCATTTGACACTTCGCAGGAGTTATTTGGTGGTGGTGGTGGTGAAATCACTGATTCACAGCCACTACTGCAACAACAAGAAGAAGGTGCAGGTACACCACCTCATACGTCTGTGTTAGGTGGCGATAGTATGGACGTAACGTGTGAGGAGGGGAGAATGATGAACCACCTGAAGTTGGTGCAGTTGTGGAGGTGTCTGAGGAAAGCGAAGCTGGGCAGGAGGATTATGATGACGATTATACCAATGCCACGTATGTTCCAAGCAGAGGAGATGACCAGGGGGACAGTGATAGAAGCAGAGGGAGCTCGTCCTCAGAAACAGCTGGGGGCAGTGTCCGGCGCCATGTATCGCCAGCTATGGACACCCAGCCTACATGCCCTTCAAAGTCAGCTGCTGATGCCACCGTAGTGCCATCACACAAGGGGGGCTTAGCGGTTTGGAAATTTTTTAACATGTGTGTCTCAGATCGGAGCAAAGCCATATGTTCTCTCTGCCAGCAAAAATTGAGCCGTGGAAAGGCAAACTCTCACGTAGGGACAAGTGCCTTACGAAGGCACCTGGAGAAAAGGCACAAACAGCTATTGCAAGAACACCTGAGGAAAAGCAGCACCCAAAAGACAAGCCACCCTCCTTCTCCTCTTCCTCCTTCTGGTGCATCGTCTTCATCCGCTTTCTCCCTTGCACCTTCACAGCCACCCTCCTCCACACCGCCTCTGCCCTTGAGCGATTCCTTCTCCTCTGCCCACAGCAGTACCCAGCTGTCCGTAAAGGAAGTATTTGAGCGTAAGAAGCAAATGTCTGCCAGTCACCCTCTTGCCCGGCGTCTGACAGCTGGCGTGGCGGAACTATTAGCTCGCCAGCTATTACCGTACAAGCTGGTGGAGTCAGAGGCTTTCCATAAGTTTGTGGCCATTGGTACACCACAGTGGAAGATACCAGGCCGCAATTATTTTTCACAAAAGGCCATACCCAAACTGTACCGTGCAGTTGAAAGGCAAGTGGTGTCATCTATTGTGAAGAGCATTGGGTCAAGGGTCCTCCTGACCACGGATGCCTGGTCTGCCAAGCACGGGCAGGGGCGCTACATTACGTACACAGCCCATTGGGTCAACCTGGTGACTGATGGCAGCAAGCAGGGAGTACGTGGCTGCACAGCGGACCGACTTGTCACACCTCCACGGCTTGCAGGCAGACCTCCTGCCACCTCCTCTCCGCCTGCTACATCCTCTTCGCTGTCGTCATCCTCCTCCTTGGCTGGTGCCGCGATCTCCTCTCCAGCTACACAGCCCCCGTACCCCAGGGCCTATGCTGCATGCCAGGTACGAAGGTGTCACACAGTCTTAGACATGTCTTGCCTCAAAGCGGAGAGTCACACTGGAGCAGCTCTCCTGGCTGCTCTTAACAAACAGGTGGAGCAATGGCTGACCCCGCACAAGCTGGAGATTGGCAACGTGGTGTGTGACAACGGCAGCAACCTCATTTCCGCGTTGAATTTGGGAAAGCTGACACATGTACCCTGCATGGCACATGTGCTGAATCTGGTCGTGCAAAGATTTGTGTCCAAGTACCCAGGCTTAGAGGATGTCTCGAAGCAGGCCAGGAAGTTGTTTGGACATTTCAGGTGATCTTACATGGCCATGGCACGCTTTGCGGACATTCAGCGTAGAAACAACTTGGCGGTGAGACGCCTGATTTGCGATAGCCCGACTCGCTGGAATTCCACCGTGCTCATGTTCTCTCGCCTGCTAGACCAGGAGAAAGCCGTCACCCAGTACCTGTGTAATTATAGTACAAGGACACAATCTGGGAAGATGAGGATGTTGTGGCCCAACAACTGGACACTGATGCAAAATGCATGCAGGGTCATGGAGCCCTTTGAGGAGGTGACCAAACTGGTGAGTCGCGCTGAGGGCACCATCAGGCATGGGCTTCCGAATTCCGCGGAAGCTAAAATTCTGAAATTCCGCCGGAATTGGGGTTTCCGCATGGTTCGGCGGAATTCGGAAATTGCAATCCGGAATTCGGAATTCCGGCAAAATCGGAATCGGAATGAATTGACCAATCAGGAGATGCGGAATGAGTTGACCAATCATAATCAGCGGAAAGTTACCGCGCTAAAATAACGGTTTCAACATTTTTTTTATCCAAATTTACAAAATACAAATCAACTTTATTAACAATAGACTGTTATCAACAGTATTGATGATCATCTTAAATTTCAGATACAAAAACGATATTTCAAATGAGCGATTGAGTAATTCCTCCTAAATTTACGGAAATCTGTTTAAAAAATACGGAAAGTGCACGTGGCGGAATACCGCGGAATTCCGCGGAATGTAGCGGAATTCCACCGGAATGTAGCGGAAGCGGAATTTTGTTATGGCGGTATGCGGAATTACCGCGGAATTGGAAATTGGCTCTTCCGACCATGCCTGGGCACCATCAGCGACTTGATCCCCTACGCTTACTTCCTGGAGCGTGCCGTGCGTAGAGTGGTGGATACAGCTGTGGAGGAGCGTGAAGGAGAACAGTTACGGCAGGAGGAGTCGTGGGAGCGATTTTCATCCGAACCAGAGGTTTCCTCAACACCTGCGGCAGCACAGAGGGGGGAGGAGGAGGAAGAAGAGGAGTCGTGTGGGGAAGGAGAGGAGTCAGACTCGGATGATGATGATGAGGAAGGTGTTTCCGTGGAGGAGAAAGAGGTGGTGGAAGAAGAACAACTGCGGCAGCCGTCACAGGGGGCTTCTGCTGCTCCACGTTCCCGTGGTATTGTTCGTGGCTGGGGGGAGGAAGAGGAGTTGTGTGCCGTCACTGAGGAAGAGCGAGGAGAGTACGTCTGCATCCAGCTTTGTGCAGATGGCCTCTTTCATGTTGTCCAGCCTGTTGAGGGACCCCCATATCAAAAAAACTCAAGGCGAATGACCTATACTGTGTGGCCACGCTACTAGACCCTCGGTACAGGCACAAAGTGGCAGACCTGTTACCAACTCAACACAAGGCAGAAAGGATGCAGCACTTGCAGAACAAGCTGTCAATGATGCTTTACAATGCGTTTAAGGGTGATGTGGCAGCACAACGCAATCAAGGTACCACTGGCAGTAACCCTCCTCCTCCCAAGTCCACGCAGGCAAGGACAGGACGCTCCAGCCATCTCACGGTTATGTCGGACATGCGGACATTCTTTAGTCCAACTCCTCGCCATAGTCCTTCCGGATCCACCCTCCACCAACGCCTGGACTGGCAGGTAGCCGGCTACGTGGCCTTGAGTGTGGATGTAGACACTGCGAGCAGCGACGATGAACCCTTTGACTACTGGTTGCGCAGGCTTGACCTGTGGCCAGAGCTGTCCCAATTTGCCATACAACTTCTCTCTTGCCCTGCCGCAAGCTTCCTGTCAGAAAGGACCTTCAGTGCAGCTGGAGGCATTGTCACTGAGAAGAGAAGTCGCCTAAGTCACGACAGTGTTCAGTACCTGACCTTTATCAAAATGAATGAGGCATGGATCATGGAGGGCTACTGCACGACCAAAGACTAAGTCAGTCCCCACACACAGCATCTCTGCCTGCAGGCCACTTGCCTTCTCCGCCACCACCAACAGGGTCCAGGACTCTAGGCGGATTCCTGAATTTTTAAGGCCGCTGCTAGCAGTGGCCACTACACTAATTTTTCTGGTGCGTGTACATGCCTGCCTAATTTTTCTGGATGTACTGCGGGCGGCTGCAACAAAAAAACAAAAGGCATGTACATGTGCCCATCCCCCTTCGTGATCATTACCTTGCCGCGGTTAAGGGGCTTGCGTATCACAGTGAAGCAATGAC
Organism: Hyperolius riggenbachi; assembly: GCF_040937935.1. Lineage (NCBI taxonomy): Eukaryota > Metazoa > Chordata > Amphibia > Anura > Hyperoliidae > Hyperolius > Hyperolius riggenbachi. Next base: position 74,414,293 of record NC_090650.1, on the reverse strand, counting down.
CGCCGGCTATTTGAGTGTCTCGGGTGGGGGTGGGACACAAAAGATAATAAGGTCATTGCTTCATTGTGGTCAGACCAAATTTGATCAGCTGGACAGTCACTGTTGTTCTATCATTGAGCTACCACAGCCCGGCGACCATATGGGCTTGAAAACCGCCACGTCCTACACTCTCGCCACGGTGCGGACCAGTCCAGCACGGCAGCTGTTTGCGGTGCGTTACACAGTGAGTTTGGTATTTCAGTGTGAAGCAGAACTCTAATTACACTCCCTGATTGATGTATACACATGCAAGATGTTTTAAAGCACTTTAGGCCTGCAATTTAGCATTCAATGTGTATTCTGCCCTTAAAACGCTGCTTTGCGTCAAATCCAGATTTTTCCCGGGGACTTTGACCATGTATCCCACTCCGCCATGCCCCCCTCCAGGTGTTAGACCACTTGAAACATATTTTCCATCACTTTTGTGGCCAGCATAATTTTTTCTATTTTTCAAACTTCGCATCCCCATTGAAGTCTATTGCGGTTCGCGAACCTTTCCGCAAACCAAACCTTCCGCGAAGGTTCGCGAACAGGGTTTGCGAACCGAAAATCGGAGGTTCGCGACATCACTAGTCCTTATCTACTACCTTGTTGTCCAGTTGACTGGCCAATGTCTCTGTTCATTTGGAACTGAAAATCTTACAGGATATTTTCCCTGTTATTCTCCAGGACCTTTTGTGGAATCTTCTCTCTGGACTTTGGAGGTAGCAGATGTTCCTGTACACTATGCCACCTACTTGGTTTTGACATTAGGGGGAGAATTTAAAACCTGCATCTCATACTCCACCTTGGACTGAGCTCTAAGCTCCTGGTGCATTAGGAAGCATGGCAGTCTGGCCAGAAGACTGACATTTGTCAAATGACCATTGTATAAACACATAAAGCATTATTTACAAATACTTTATGTGAAAACTCTATAACAAGGCTGCCCAACTGGTGGCCAACGGTCTGGATGTGGGCCCTGGGCCACACTCACTTGCCCGGACTATTATTTTGGGTCAGGTCCCCTCCTCTGGCAGACCCACCTTTTGTTTGTGCTCCTCCCCTAAGCAAGGACATTGATGCTTTGCCTCCTCCCTTCAGCCCAAAAAGCTGGTGCAAGACGCACCCCATTCCCATGAAGTTGGACAGCACTGCTCTATAAGAACATTTTGATGTTTTGTTTTTTACTTAGAGAAAGAGTAAAATTATTTGTGAAAATCCTCTTTAATGCTTTGATGCCAGTGATTTTTTGCAATTTTTCTACAGCGTATGGTGCAAGTTTAACAGCATGGTTACATTTCCTTTTCCACAAAGCCGTGAATAGCAACACATCACTTCAGCTACAGTAAACAGAACATAACAGCGGCAAAATATGGTGCAGCTAAAGTGATTAAATGGAATCATTTATAGTGCCCCTTCCAGCTACATTTTCCGCTCACTGAACCCAATAAGCCACCTTTTAAAGGTGCACAAGTTGTCTTGGATGTTTGTATGTTACTTTGTAATGTTACTATATATTTCAAAGAGTCATTTTTATGTCAAGCAAGTTTATAAAAAGCAACAGGATGGAAAATAAACTGTGTTTTAGGGACAGTCCACTCTAAGTGAATCTCTGTTCACTGAAATAGGAGAAATAGGAGACTATTGAATCCCATGTTACTAGCCTGGAATTTCACCTCTTGAGGACCAGTGGTTTATACCCCCTAGTTACTAGGCAATTTTTTTACAATTTAGCACTTTGCCACTTTAACAATTTATTGCTCGGTCATACAACTTAGTGCCCAAATTAATTTTCCTCCTTTTCTTGCCACTTACAGAGCTTTCTGTTGAAGGTCTCTGATTGCTGCTGCGATTTTTTAATTATTATTAATTAAAATTGTTTATTTTATTTTTTTAAAATAAGAATCCCTATTTTTTCTTATTTATTTCATCCTGCTAGCTCCTATCACGGCTGGCAGGCTGATCACGGATCCTTGCTGTGTTTACGAGCAGGAAACGCATGTGCAAAAGAGCGTGTTAATCCCGCCCACCCCACTTTGACGTCAGTTCAGTTTGATCACTCCTGGATTAGAAACACACCTAACACTACAGCCCTGGATCACATGCAAAATTGTTAGAGCAATACAGAGTTAGATAATGAAATACCAGGAAGTCTAGGGTTACAGGAAAATTGAATTATGCTGCTTTCCCTGCAGCTTCACCTAGCTTAAAGCTAATGTTAAAAATAATCAGATACTTAACCACTTGAGGACCGTGGGCTTTACCCCCCTTAAAGCGAACCTTAAGTCAACTAAAAAAAATGAGATGAACTCACCTGGGGCTTCCCTCAGCCCCCAGCAGACGATCGGTGCCCTCGCAGCTCTGATCCGATGTCCCAGGACCCGCCGGCGACGACTTCCGGTTTCGCCGTCACCGGCCGACAGGCATGAGAACGCGAGTGATTGTTCGCGTTCCCAGCCTGTATACCGCCCCCTATGCTGCTATTGCGGCCAGGATAGCAGCATAGGGGGCGATATACAGGCTGGGAACGCGAACAATCACTCGCGTTCTCATGCCTGTCGGCCGGTGACGGCCAAACCGGAAGTGCTCGCCGGCGGGTCCTGGGACATCGGAGCGGAGCTGCGAGGGCACCGATCGGCTGCTGGGGGCTGAGGGAAGCCCCAGGTGAGTAAATCTCATTTTTTTTAGTTGACTTAAGGTTCGCTTTAAGGACAGGCCACTTTTTTTCCATTCAGACCACTGCAGCTTTCACGGTTTATTGCTCGCTCATACAACCTACCACCTAAATAAATTTTGGCTCCTTTTCTTGTCACTAATAAAGCTTTCTTTTGGTGCTATTTGATTGCTCCTGCAATTTTTACTTTTTATTATATTCATCAAAAAAGACATGAATTTTGGCAAAAAATGATTTTTTTAACTTTCTGTGCTGACATTTTTCAAATAAAGTAAAATTTCTGTATACATGCAGCGCGAAAAATGTGGACAAACATGTTTTTGATAAAAAAAAAAACCATTCAGTGTATATTTATTGGTTTGGGTAAAAGTTATAGCGTTTACAAACTATGGTGCAAAAAGTGAATTTTCCCATTTTCAAGCATCTATGACTTTTCTGACCACCTGACATGTTTCATGAGGGGCTAGAATTCCAGGATAGTATAAATACCCCCCAAATGACCCCATTTTGGAAAGAAGACATCCCAAAGTATTCACTGAGAGGCATAGTGAGTTCATAGAAGATATTAATTTTTGTCACAAGTAAGCGGACAAAAAAAAAAAGTTTCCATTTCTTCTAACTTGCGACAAAAAAAATGAAATCTGCCACTGACTCACCATGCCCCTCTCTAAATACCTTGAAGTGTCTACTTTCCAAAATGGGGTCATTTGTGGGGTGTGTACTGTCCTCACATTTTGGGGGGTGCTAATTTGTAAGCACCACTGTAAAGCCTAAAGGTGCTCATTGGACTGTGGGCCCCTTAGCGCAGTTAGGCTGCAAAAAAGTGCCACACATGTGGTATTGCCGTACTCAGGAAAAGTAGTATAATGTGTTTTGGGGTGTATTTGTACACATACCGATGCTGGGTGGGAGAAATATCTCTGTAAATGACAATTTTTTAATTTTTTTTACACACAATTGTCCATTTACAGAGATCTTTCTCCCTGTCAGGCATGGACTTACCCCCACTGCGGCTAGCAGCATGAACGCCGCTCTCGGGGCGGACGTCACCGGGACTCCGAACTTCCGGTCCGTCTCGGCTGCCAGCGCCGCCGGCCAGCGTTCCAGCCGCATGTCGTCACAGCAGAGCAGGGCAACACGCTCACGCACGGAGCGTCATGCCCTTTATGCTCTAAGGAGGAGGCTTTCCTGATCAGCCTTGCTGAGTCACTCCCGCCCCCTTTCTGACATCATCTGGGGGGTGGGGGTTGCTGGGTTGACAGCCTGCATTTAAGCAGCAGACTGCCAGTGCTTCTTGTCCGCTGTAGCGATCACACTCCTGTGTTAGCTCTCGGATCCACAGTATACTTATATATTGGTTACGCCAATATATAAGTACTGGAAGAAATATACCATTGTATTTACCTGTGCCTTTGACCTTTTGCCTGTTCTTGACCTCGAATTTTCTCTTGATCCTTTTGTACCGCTGCCTATCTGATTTACCGTTGCCAACCTTGCTGTGCCCTCGTTTATTCTCTTGCCTATTGTCTCTGTACCTCGTATCTCTGATCTCTGTTGCCGAACCTTGCTTGTCGACCATCCCCGCTAGCGGGCCCGTGCCGCTGGACGGAAGTCCGTGCTCTGTGGGCCCTCATCACTGAGCAATACGCTATTACTGTGTGCACCAATCACTACACACTATTTGGGTGGATAGAGGTTAGTTAGTATATCGGATTATCGGTGAGACTGCAGATCACGTATAATCGGGTATATATCTGTGTTTCCGGCGATACTGCAGATCACTGGTAATCAGATACTCTCTGTCCTCACCGATTGTTTCAGAACGTGACAGTACAGCGGACCATACAATATGGAAGCTCTGGTCCAGCAGGTTAATACTCTGACGACAGTCGTTACTCAATTGAGCCAGACCGTTAAAGACCAGCAGGTCCAGCTCAACCGACTAGCAGAGGTTGTGCAAAACTTGCAGGCGCCAGTTATTCCCGCTCCTATATTACCTGTCGAACCTAAAATGCCGTTGCCCATACCGTTTTCAGGGGAACGTTCTGATTTCCGTAATTTCCGGGATCGTTGTCAGTCATATTTTCTGATGCGTCCCACTTCCTCTGGTTCTGAATTACAACGGGTCACGCTCATAAAGACCCTCCTACAGGGCGATTCGCAGACCTGGGCCTACAGTTTACCCTTAGGTCATGAGGCCCTTACCTCTGTTGAGAAATTTTTTGAAGCCATGGCGGTCGTATATGACGATCCAGATATTTCCGCCACGGCTGAGAGAAAACTAAAAAGACTCAAACAGGGTCAGAACTCTGTTGAGACTTATGCTGCGGAATTCCACAAATGGTCATTCTCCACCAGGTGGGAGGCACAGTCTCTTCTGGATAGGTTCCTGACGGGGTTGGCTGACTCCGTGTCGGAGTTGATGTTAAGTCACCCTGAACCCAGAACCTTGGATGAGGCCATAAGTCTTGCAATTAAGATAGACCGCAGGGTACGCTTTCACAGGTCGGCCAGACAGCGACCCATCATGCGGTTTCAGCCTACCACGAGTCTTCCTAGTTCCACTTCCACTGACGAGCCCATGCAGTTGGGCCACTCCAAACTATCTGAGACAGAGAAATTGAGAAGGAGGAAGGAGGGTCTGTGCCTATATTGTGGGGAGAAAGGTCATATCGCGTCCGTTTGTACCAGGAAGGCGGAAAACTTCTCCGCCTAGGGTTAGTCGGGGGTACTACCCTAGGCGAGAATTCTGTACCTCCCAGAGATAAGGTCTTATTACCCATTTCCATTTCTTGGGACAAACAAGACAAGTTACTGCAGGCTTTTATTGACACGGGCGCTGCAGCCAATTTCATGGATTCAAATCTGGCACTTAAGTTAGGCATACCGGTCATCCCTTTAGAAAAATGTATCATAGTCACCGCCATTGACGATTCACCATTACAGGATAGTCAACCTGTCTCTGTCACACCTGAGTTAACTTGTACCGTGGGGGTTTTACACTGCGAAAAGCTATGATTTTATCTCATTAGAATGCCATCTTGCTCTATTATTCTGGGCTTGCCCTGGTTACGTTTGCATTCTCCACAGATTGATTGGGCTTCTGGGCAGTTGTTGTCCTGGTCATCTTACTGTCAGAAGCACTGTATATCTAACGTCCCGCTTCGTTCTACTCACCTAGTTCTTCAGGGTCTTCCTCAGCATTACGTATCTTATGCCGATGTGTTTTGTCCACGGTCTGCTGATTCACTACCACCTCACAGACCGTATGACTGCCCGATTGAGCTCAGACCTGGGACCATGCCCCCCAGGGGTCATCTTTATAACCTCACTGGCCCCGAGAAAGTGGCCATGAGGGAATACATCCGGGAAAACTTAGACAAAGGGTTCATCCGCCCCTCCAGGTCACCCGCTGGGGCAGGGTTCTTCTTTGTGAAGAAAAAAGATGGTGGTCTGCGTCCCTGCATCGACTACAGAGCTCTCAACGCCATCACGATTAAAAACCGTTACCCGCTTCCTCTGATTGATGATCTCTTTACTCAGGTCACAGGTGCCCAGATATTTACTAAGTTAGATCTCAGGGGAGCTTACAATCTGGTCAGGATTAGACAGGGTGACGAATGGAAGACAGCGTTCAACACTCAGGACGGGCATTACGAATATCTGGTCATGCCTTTTGGTCTGTGTAATGCCCCCGCTGTCTTCCAAGAGCTGGTTAATGATATTTTCAGGGATGTAGTGGGGAGATTTGTGGTTGTTTATTTGGATGACATCCTGATCTTTTCTCATAATATCAAAGAACATAGGTCGCAGGTTCAGTATGTGTTGCGTAAATTACGCGAAAATTCATTATATGCCAAATTGGAGAAATGTTTGTTTGAGGTCACTGAGGTTCCATTTCTAGGTTATATGATGTCCAGTTCCGGGTTATCAATGGATAACAGCAAAGTCGCGGCAGTTTTGAACTGGCCTCAACCGGTTGGTCTGAAGGCTTTACAACGATTTTTGGGTTTTTCTAATTATTACAGGAAATTCATAAAAGGGTATGCCTCTCTGATAGCTCCTCTTACTGACATGACGAAAATAGGGGCTAATACTATCAACTGGTCTTCTGAGGCCATCTCTGCGTTCCAAAGCCTAAAATCAGCCTTCTGTTCTGCCCCCATTCTGCACCATGTCGATTCTTCCAGGCCATTTATCGTGGAGGTAGACGCATCTGAGATTGGTGTTGGGGCAGTCTTGTCGCAGTACTCCGGGTCACAAGGGAGACTTCATCCCTGCGCTTTCTTCTCAAAAAAATTTTCTGAGGCGGAAAGGAATTATGATATCGGGAACAGGGAGTTGCTGGCAGTAAAGTTGGCTTTTGAGGAATGGCGACACTGGCTTGAGGGAGCGGAACATGTGATCACAGTTTATACGGACCATAAGAACCTGGAGTATCTGAAAGGGGCTAAGAGATTAAATCCTAGGCAGGCACGTTGGTCTTTGTTCTTTTCTAGGTTTGACTTCATTATCACGTTCAAACCTGGAAGTAAAAATATCAAGGCAGATGCTCTTTCCCGATGCTTTGACATAGAATCAGTACTACCCTCTGAACCAGATCCAATTTTATCTGAGAAAGTTGTGTTAGCCAGTATAGACTCAAGTGAGGATCTTGCTTCTGCCCTTCTTCCTCATCAACCGGACAGTCCGGCAGGGAAACCTCCTGAGCTTATGTTTGTGCCTTTACAGTTCAGATTACAGGTACTGCAGCTTTTTCATTCGTCTAAACTAGCGGGTCATCCTGGAGTAGCCAGAACCAAAGAGTTGTTGTCTAGAAGTGTCTGGTGGCCCACTTGAAGGAGTGATGCCGAGGAGTTTGTTGTCTCTTGTGCAGTATGCTCACGGAGCAAATCCTCACGAGTATCTCCGGTGGGTACCCTCCAGCCTCTACCCATACCCTCCGAGCCCTGGACTCATATATCCATGGATTTCGTGGGAGAATTGCCTCCTTCGGATGGTAATACGGTGATTTGGGTTATTGTTGATCGATTTTCTAAGATGGCTCATTTCGTGCCTTTGAGGAAATTTCCCTCTGCTAAAGAACTGGCAGATCTTTTTGTGATCCACGTTCTTCGCCTTCATGGGGTTCCTGAGAACATAGAGTCTGACAGGGGGGTGCAGTTTGTCTCAGAATTCTGGAAGGAATTTTGTAGGGTACTGGGGATCACCCTCTCGTTTTCGTCCGGTTTTCACCCCCAGACCAATGGTCAGACAGAGAGGGTGAACCAGTCACTGGAACAGTATCTCCGGTGTTATGTGGCAGACAATCAAACGGAATGGGTCCAATACTTACCATATTCCGAATTCGCCCATAACAATCTTCGGAGCTCTTCCTCGGGGTTTTCACCTTTTCAGATTGTTAATGGAAGAGCTCCAAGGTTTTCTCCCCTTCCTGTCGGTACTTCCTCTTTTCCTGCCCTGGAAGCCTGGCAGGAGACGCTAAGATCTCTTTGGAAGGAGGTAAACGCTAATTTGAAAAAAACAGTTTCTCTCCAGAAACGACAGGCTGACCGAAGGCGTTCACCCGAGTGGGAGTTCTCTCCCGGAGATCTTGTCTGGATCTCTACTCGGCATATCGCCTTGCGGCAGCCATCAGCGAAACTTGGGCCTAAATTTATAGGTCCATATCCTATAGCCAAAAAGGTCAATAGAGTATCTTATCAGGTAACGTTACCCCAATCTATGCGTGGGGTAAGAACGTTTCATGTGTCTTTGCTAAAGCCCGCGGTACATGTGGACTCTTGCCCTCCCCCCGTTATTGTGGACGGCGAACCTGAGTATGAAATCGAGAGAATTCTGGATTCTCGTTTTGTTCGGAATTCTCTCCAGTATCTGGTTCATTGGAGAGGATATGGTCCTGAGGAGAGGTCCTGGGTACCAGCACATCGATTCCACGCACAGGAACTCATACAGGAGTTTCACGACTCTCATCCTGATAGGCCTTCATTGGCGCGTTCGGAGACCACGCCTTAGGGGAGGGGTAATGTCAGGCATGGACTTACCCCCACTGCGGCTAGCAGCATGAACGCCGCTCTCGGGGCGGACGTCACCGGGACTCCGAACTTCCGGTCCGTCTCGGCTGCCAGCGCCGCCGGCCAGCGTTCCAGCCGCATGTCGTCACAGCAGAGCAGGGCAACACGCTCACGCACGGAGCGTCATGCCCTTTATGCTCTAAGGAGGAGGCTTTCCTGATCAGCCTTGCTGAGTCACTCCCGCCCCCTTTCTGACATCATCTGGGGGGTGGGGGTTGCTGGGTTGACAGCCTGCATTTAAGCAGCAATCTGCCAGTGCTTCTTGTCCGCTGTAGCGATCACACTCCTGTGTTAGCTCTCGGATCCACAGTATACTTATATATTGGTTACGCCAATATATAAGTACTGGAAGAAATATACCATTGTATTTACCTGTGCCTTTGACCTTTTGCCTGTTCTTGACCTCGAATTTTCTCTTGATCCTTTTGTACCGCTGCCTATCTGATTTACCGTTGCCAACCTTGCTGTGCCCTCGTTTATTCTATTGCCTATTGTCTCTGTACCTCGTATCTCTGATCTCTGTTGCCGAACCTTGCTTGTCGACCATCCCCGCTAGCGGGCCCGTGCCGCTGGACGGAAGTCCGTGCTCTGTGGGCCCTCGTCACTGAGCAATACGCTATTACTGTGTGCACCAATCACTACACACTATTTGGGTGGATAGAGGTTAGTTAGTATATCGGATTATCGGTGAGACTGCAGATCACTTATAATCGGGTATATATCTGTGTTTCCGGCGATACTGCAGATCACCGGTAATCAGATACTCTCTGTCCTCACCGATTGTTACAGAACGTGACACTCCCACTCAGCATGGGTATGTGTAAAAATACACCTCAAAACACATTATACTACTTCTCCTGAGTACGGCGATACCACATGTGTGGCATTTTTTTGCACCCTAACTGCGCTAAGGGGCCCAAAGTCCAATGAGTACCTTTAGGATTTCACAGGTCATTTTGAGAAATTTTGTTTCAAGACTATTCCTTACGGTTTAGGGCCCCTAAAATGCCAGGACAGTATAGGAACCCCACAAATGACCCCATTTTAGAAAGAAGACACCCCAAGGTATTCCGTTAGTAGTACGATGAGTTCATAGAAGATTTTATTTTTTGTCACAAGTTAGCGGAAAATGACACTTTGTGAAAAAAAACAATAAAAATCAATTTCCGCTAACTTGTGACAAAAAATAAAATCTTCTATGAACTCACCGTACTACTAACAGAATACCTTGGGGTGTCTTCTTTCTAAAATGGAGTCATTTGTGGGGTTCCTATACTGTCCTGGCATTTTAGGGGCCCTAAACCGTGAGGAGTAGTCTTGAAACAAAATTTCTCAAAATGACCTGTGAAATCCTAAAGGTACTCATTGGACTATGGGCTCCTTAGCGCAGTTAGGGTGCAAAAAAGTGCCGTACTCGGGAGAAGTAGTACAATGTGTTTTGGGGTGTATTTTTACACATACCCATGCTGGGTGGGAGAAATAACTCTGTAAATGGACAATTGTGTGTAAAAAAATCAAAGGATTGTCATTTACAGAGGTATTTCTCACACCCAGCATGGGTATGTGTAAAAATACACCCCAAAACACATTATACTACTTTTCCCAAGTACGGCGATACCACATAATTGGCACTTTTGTGCAGCCTTACTGCGCTAAGGGGCCCAAAGTCCAATGAGTACCTTTAGGATTTCACAGGTCATTTTTGTTTCAAGACTACTCCTCACGGTTTAGGGCCCCTAAAATGCCAGGGCAGTATAGGAACCCCACTAATGACCCCATTTTAGAAAGAAGACACCCCAAGGTATTCCGTTAGGAGTATGGTGAGTTCATAAAAGTTTTTATTTTTTTGTCACAAGTTAGCGGAAATTGATTTTAATTGTTTTTTTTCACAAAGTGTCATTTTCCGCTAACTTGTGACAAAAAAATAAAATCTTCTATGAACTTACCATACTCCTAACGGAATATGTTTGGGTGTCTTCTTTCTAGAATGGGGTCATTTGTGGGGTTCCTATACTGCCCTGGCATTTTAGGGGCCCTAAACCGTGAGGAGTAGTCTTGAAACCAAATGTCGCAAAATGACCGTCCCCTTTTACTTCTTGTGTCTCCCTTGTGTCCTCCAGTGTCCCCATTTTTGTCCCCCATGCATCCACCTGTCCCCGTGTCCCTGTTGTTGTCCCTCATGTGTCAGCCACTGTCCTCCTGAGTACATGTTTTTGTCCTCCGTGAGTCAGCCTCTGTCCTCCTATGCTGCAGTTTTTGTATTGGCAGGCGTTTGTAAGTTGGAAGCTAACTGTATTTGAAATAGAAGATGCAGTAACTTTTTCTCCTCACTTTTGGGGGAGAAAAAGTGCATTTTATATTCCGAAAAATAGGGTAACTCATAAAAACATGATATAAGGCAGGCAAAAAGCATCATTTATCACTAAGAACAATCCACTACCTTCGGTCATATAAGCCAAGAGGTGATCAAGCATTTAAAAGGCTCCATGTTGGCTCATAATAACCAGGAAGGAGGGAGGAAGGAAGGTGTACCTGCAAAACATTTTCGTCTTTCTCATGTTCTTCAGTAGCGGTACAGTAAATAAATACTCCCTCCACGTTGTTTTATTATTTTTTTTAATTCCTTTTTTTTTTTTTTTACACAATGAGCACCTTTAAAGGGACTCTGAAGTGAAAATAAACTTATGATATAATGATTTGTATGTGATTTGTATGTGTCAAGTACAGCTAAGAAATAGAACATTAGTAACACAAATAGGAGTCTTGTTTCCAGTACAGGAAGAGTTAATAAACTTCAGTTGTTATCTATGCAAAATAACGGAGCTGTTTTCTGAAGCACTTATCTCAACATGTCTCTCACTGTTTCTTGTTCGTTTACGGTTTTACTGCAGGAAAGTTCAAAGGGTCATTAGCTCTGCTCTGTTTCATAGTTTAACCACTTGCCGGCCCCACAGCCTATGGGCGGCGGCAAAGTGGACGCCAAAAGGACCGCAATACGCCCAAGGGCCGGCGAGTTGTTAACCCCGCGATCGCTGCTACAAAGTGTATAATACACTTTGTAATGTATACAAAGTGTATTATACAGGCTGCCTCCTGCCCTGGTGGTCCCAGTGTCCGAGGGACCACCAGGGCAGGCTGCAGCCACCCTAGTCTGCACCCAAACACACTGATCTGCCCCCCCCCCTGCCCCCTGATCGCCCACAGCACCCCTCAGACCCCTCCCTGCCCACCCCCCAGACCGCTGTTTGCACCCAATCACCCCCCTAATGACCCATCAATCACTCCCTGTCACTATCTGTCAACGCTATTTTTTTTTAAATTCCCTAAACTGCCCCCTGGGGACTCCTGATCACCCCCCCACCCCTCGGATTCTCCCCAGACCCCCCCCCAGACCCCCCCCCCCCTGTTTACTGTATGCATCTATCCCCCCTGATCACCTGTCAATCACCTGTCAATCACCCGTCAATCACCCATCAATCACCCCCTGTCACTGCCACCCAACAATCAGCCCCGAACCTGCCCCTTGCGGGCAATCTGATCACCCACAGACACCATTAGATCGCCTGCAAACCTGCCGTCACATCACCTCCCAAGTGTATTGTTTACATCAATCATCCTCTATCACCACCTGTCACTGTTACCTATCAGATCAGACCCTAATCTGCCCCTTGCGGGCACCCAATCACCCGCCCACACGCTCAGATTGCCCTCAGACCCCCCCTTATCAATTCGCTAGTGCATTAATTACATCTGTTCTTCCCTGTAATAACCCACTGATCACCTGTCAATCACCTGCCAATCACCTATCACCCATCAATCACCCCCTGTCACCCCCTGTCACTGCCACCCATCAATCAGTCCCTAACCTGCCCCTTGCGGGCAATCTGATCACCCACCCACACCATTAGATCGCCCCCAAACACGCAGTCAGATCACCTCCCAAGTGTATTGTTTACATCTGTTCTCTTCTCTAAACACCCACTAATTACCCATCAATCACCCATCAATCACCCCCTGTCACTACCTGTCACTGCTACCTATCAGATTAGACCCCTATCTGCCCCTAGGGCACCCAATCACCCACCCACACCCTCAGACCCCAGCCCTGATCAGCTCGCCAGCGCATTGCTTGCATCTATTCCCCCCACTAATCACACCTTGAGACACCCATCAATCACCTCCTGTCACCACCTGTCACCCCCTAGCACACCTACCCATCAGATCAGGCCCTAATTTGCCCCGTGTGGGCTCCTGATCACTTGGCCAAACCCTCAGATCCCCCTCAGATCCCCTTCCGATCACCTCCCCAGTGCATTGATTGCATCTATTTTCCATTCTAACCACCCCCTGAGACAGCCATCAATCACCTCCTGTCACCCCCCTAGCACTCCTATCCATCAGATCAGGCCCAATACAACCTGTCATCTAAAAGGCCACCCTGCTTATGACCGGTTCCACAAAATTCGCCCCCTCATAGACCACCTGGCATCAAAATTTGCAGATGCTTATACCCCTGAACAGTCATTTTGAGACATTTGGTTTCCAGACTACTCACGGTTTTGGGCCCATAAAATGCCAGGGCAGTATAGGAACCCCACAAGTGACCCCTTTTTAGAAAAAAAGACACCCCAAGGTAATCTGTTAGGTGTATGACGTCAAAAGTTAGCGGAAATTGATTTTTATTGTTGTTTCACAAAGTGTCATTTTTCACTAACTTGTGACAAAAAATAAAATCTTCTATGAACTCACCATACACCTAACGGAATACCTTGGGGTGTCTTCTTTCTAAAATGGGGTCACTTGTGTACAGCGGTACCACATGTGTGGCACTTTTTTGCACCCTAACTGCGCTAAGGGGCCCAAAGTCCAATGAGTACCTTTAGGATTTCACAGGTCATTTTGTGACATTTGGTTTCAAGACTACTCCTCACGGTTTAGGGCCCCTAAAATGCCAGGGCAGTATAGGAACCCCACAAATGACCCCATTCCAGAAAGAAGACACCCAAAGGTATTCCGTTAGGAGTATGGTGAGTTCATAGAAGATTTTATTTTTTGTCACAAGTTAGCGGAAAATGACACTTTGTGAAAAAAAAAACAATTAAAATCAATTTCCGCTTACTTGTGACAAAAAATAAAATCTTCTATGAACTCACCATACTTCTAACAGAATACCCTGGGGTGTATTCTTTCTAAAATGGGGTCACTTGTGGGGTTCCTATACTGCCCTGGCATTTTAGGGGCCCTTAACCGTGAAGAGTAGTCTAGAAAACAAATGCCTCAAAATGAACTGTGAATAGGACGTTGGGCCCCTTAGCGCACCTAGGCTGCAAAAAAGTGTCACACATGTGGCATCGCCGTACTCAGGAGAAGTAGTATAATGTGGTTTGGGGTGTATTTTTACACATACCCATGCTGGGTGGGAGAAATCTCTCTGTAAATGGACAATTGTGTGTAAAAAAAAAATCTAAAAATTGTCATTTACAGAGAGATTTCTCCCACCCAGCATGGGTATGTGTAAAAATACACCCCAAAACACATTATACTACTTCTCCTGAGTACGGCGATGCCACATGTGTGACACTTTTTTGCAGCCTAGGTGCTATCCTGGAATTTTAGCACCTCATGAAACATGACAGGTGGTCAGAAAAGTCTAAGATACTTCAAAATGGGAAAATTCACTTTTGGCACCATAGTTTGTAAACGCTATAACTTTTACCCAATCCAATAAATATACACTGAATGTTTTTATTTTTATCAAAGACATGTAGCAGAATAACTTTCGTGCTCAAATGTATAGGAAATTTTACTTTATTTGAAAAATGTCAGCACAGAAAGTTAAAAAAGTAATTTTTTTGACAAAATTCATGTCTTTTTTTGATGAATATAATAAAAACTCGCAGCAGCAATCAAATAGCACCAAAAGAAAGCTGTATTAGTGACAAGAAAAGGAGGTAAATTCATTTAGGTGGTAGGTTGTATGACCGAGCAATAAACCGTGAAAGCTGCAGTGGTCTGTATGGAGAAACAGGCTCTGGTCCTTAAGGGGTAGAAAGTAGTGTTGGGCGAACAGTGTTCGCCACTGTTCGGGTTCTGCAGAACATCACCCTGTTCGGGTGATGTTCGGGTTCGGCCGAACACCTGATAGTGTTCGGCCAAACTGTTCGGCCATATGGCCGAACTAAGAGCGCATGGCCGAACGTTACCCGAACGTTCGGCTAGCGCTGTGATTGGCCGAACGGGTCACGTGTAGTGTTGGGCGAACATCTAGATGTTCGGGTTCGGGCCGAACATGGCCGAACTCCGAACATAATGGAAGTCAATGGGGACCCGAACTTTCGTGCTTTGTAAAGCCTCCTTACATGCTACATACCCCAAATTTACAGGGTATGTGCACCTTGGGAGTGGGTACAAGAGGAAAAAAAATTTAGCAAAAAGAGCTTATAGTTTTTTAGAAAATCGATTTTAAAGTTTCAAAGGGAAAACTGTCTTTTAAATGCGGGAAATGTCTGTTTTCTTTGCACAGGTAACATGCTTTTTGTTGGCATGCAGTCATAAATGTAATACATATAAGAGGTTCCAGGAAAAGGCTAACCCAGCAGCAGCACACGTGATGGAACAAGAGGAGGGTGGCGCAGGAGGAGAAGGCCACGCTTTGAGACACAACAACCCAGGCCTTGCATGAGGACAAGAAGCGTGCGGATAGCAATTTGCATTTTGTCGCCATGCAGTCATAAATGTAATACAGATGAGAGGTTCAATAAACAGGGACCGGAAACGCTAACCCATCACAGATGTTAATTGTTCATGTTACTTGGTTGGGGTCCGGGAGTGTTGCGTAGTCGTTTCCAATCCAGGATTGATTCATTTTAATTTGAGTCAGACGGTCTGCATTTTCTGTGGAGAGGCGGATACGCCGCCGATCTGTGACGATGCCTCCGGCAGCACTGAAACAGCGTTCCGACATAACGCTGGCTGCCGGGCAAGCCAGCACCTCTATTGCATACATTGCCAGTTTGTGCCAGGTGTCTAGCTTCGATACCCAATAGTTGAAGGGTGCAGATGGATTGTTCAACACAGCTACGCCATCTGACATGTAGTCCTTGACCATCTTCTCCAGGCGATCGGTGTTGGAGGTGGATCTGCACGCTTGCTGTTCTGTGTGCTGCTGCATGGGTGTCAGAAATTTTCCCACTCCAAGGACACTGCCGATACCATTCCCTTTTGGGCACTAGCTGCGGCTTGTGTTGTTTGCTGCCCTCCTGGTCGTCCTGGGTTTGCGGAAGTCAGTCTGTCGGCGTACAACTGGCTAGAGGAGGGGGAGGATGTCAATCTCCTCTCTAAAGTCTCCACAAGGGCCTGCTGGTATTCTTCCATTTTGACCTGTCTGGCTCTTTCTTCAAGCAGTTTTGGAACATTGTGTTTGTACCGTGGATCCAGAAGGGTATAAACCCAGTAATTGGTGTTGTCCAGAATGCGCACAATGCGTGGGTCGCGTTCAATGCAGTCCTAGGCCGAAGAGGTCATAGTCTAGGGTCACAAAACCTGTTTATTGGGCAATTTCAATGGTGGCGAGTCTGACGTACATAAATCGCAGCAATGGCCGTTAGCAAAGTCTGAATCTCACGAAATGTCTCATGCAGGTAGAATACATATTGTTAGACTTGGGCTCCAAAGATGGGTTCCCTACATCTCTGCAAACCAGAGTTACAGGGCTCCAAATTTGGTAAAATCCCCCATAGGCTTTCATTGGGCCTCCTATTTACAGTTTCAAAATCTCACATCTTTTCAAAGGGCAATTACTCAGCAGTGGCAAATTTTCTAGCATTGTAGGGACCCTTAGGGGGAACATGACTGGTGAGTTTCAGACCCCTAGGCCGAAGAGGTCATAGCCTAGGGTCACAAAAACCTGTTTATTGGGGCTATTTCAATGGTAGTGATGGTGACGTACATAAATCGCAGCAATGGCCGTTAGCAAAGTCTGAATCTCACGAAATGTGTCATGCAGGTAGAAGACATATTGTTAGACTTGGATTCCAAAGATGGGGTCCCTACATCTCTGCAAACCAGAGTTACAGGGGTCCAAAATTGGTAAAATCCCCCATAGGATTTCATTGGCTCCCTATTTCACTTTCCAAAATCTCACATCTTTTCAAAGGGCAATGGCTCAGCAGTACCAAATTTTCTAGCATTGTAGGGACCCTTAGGGGGAACATGACTGGTGAGTTTCGGGCCCCTAGGCCGAAGAGGTCATAGCCTAGGGTCACAAAAACCTGTTTATTGGGGCTATTTCAATGGTAGTGATGGTGACGTACATAAATCGCAGCAATGGCCGTTAGCAAAGTCTGAATCTCACGAAATGTCTCATGCAGGTAGAAGACATATTGTTAGACTTGGATTCCAAAGATGGGGTCCCTACATCTCTGCAAACCAGAGTTACAGGGGTCCAAAATTGGTAAAATCCCCCATAGGATTTCATTGGCTCCCTATTTCACTTTCCAAAATCTCACATCTTTTCAAAGGGCAATGGCTCAGCAGTACCAAATTTTCTAGCATATTAGGGACCCTTAGGGGGAACATGACTGGTGAGTTTCGGGCCCCTAGGCCGAAGAGGTCATAGCCTAGGGTCACAAAAACCTGTTTATTGGGGCTATTTCAATGGTAGTGATGGTGACGTACATAAATCGCAGCAATGGCCGTTAGCAAAGTCTGAATCTCACGAAATGTCTCATGCAGGTAGAAGACATATTGTTAGACTTGGATTCCAAAGATGGGGTCCCTACATCTCTGCAAACCAGAGTTACAGGGGTCCAAAATTGGTAAAATCCCCCATAGGATTTCATTGGCTCCCTATTTCACTTTCCAAAATCTCACATCTTTTCAAAGAGCAATGGCTCAGCAGTACCAAATTTTCTAGCATTGTAGGGACCCTTAGGGGGAACATGACTGGTGAGTTTCGGGCCCCTAGGCCGAAGAGGTCATAGCCTAGGGTCACAAAAACCTGTTTATTGGGGCTATTTCAATGGTAGTGATGGTGACGTACATAAATCGCAGCAATGGCCGTTAGCAAAGTCTGAATCTCACGAAATGTCTCATGCAGGTAGAAGACATATTGTTAGACTTGGATTCCAAAGATGGGGTCCCTACATCTCTGCAAACCAGAGTTACAGGGGTCCAAAATTGGTAAAATCCCCCATAGGATTTCATTGGCTCCCTATTTTACTTTCCAAAATCTCACATCTTTTCAAAGGGCAATGGCTCAGCAGTACTAAATTTTCTAGCATTGTAGGGACCCTTAGGGGGATCATGACTGGTGAGTTTTGCCACTGCTGAGCCATTGCCCTTTGAAATGGTGTGAGATTTTGGAACGGTAAATAGGAGGCCCAATGAAAGCCTATGGGGGATTTTACCAATTTTGGACCCCTGTAACTCTGGTTTGCAGAGATGTAGGGACCCCATCTTTGGAATCTAAGTCTAACAATATGTCTTCTACCTGCATGAGACATTTCGTGAGATTCAGACGTTGCTAACGGCCATGGCTGAGATTTATGTACGCCACCATCACTACCATTGAAATAGCCCAAATAAACAGGTTTTTGTGACCCTAGGCTATGACCTCTTCGGCCTAGGGGCCCGAAACTCACCAGTCATGTTCCCCCTAAGGGTCCCTACAATGCTAGAAAATGTGGTACTGCTGAACCATTGCCCTTTGAAAAGATGTGAGATTTTGGAAAGTGAAATAGGGAGCCAATGAAATCCTATGGGGGATTTTACCAATTTTGGACCCCTGTAACTCTGGTTTGCAGAGATGTAGGGACCCCATCTTTGGAATCCAAGTCTAACAATATGTCTTCTACCTGCATGAGACATTTCGTGAGATTCAGACTTTGCTAACGGCCATTGCTGCGATTTATGTACGTCACCATCACTACCATTGAAATAGCCCCAATAAACAGGTTTTTGTGACCCTAGGCTATGACCTCTTCGGCCTAGGGGCCCGAAACTCACCAGTCATGTTCCCCCTAAGGGTCCCTACAATGCTAGAAAATTTGGTACTGCTGAGCCATTGCCCTTTGAAAAGATGTGAGATTTTGGAAAGTGAAATAGGGAGCCAATGAAATCCTATGGGGGATTTTACCAATTTTGGACCCCTGTAACTCTGGTTTGCAGAGATGTAGGGACCCCATCTTTGGAATCCAAGTCTAACAATATGTCTTCTACCTGCATGAGACATTTCGTGAGATTCAGACTTTGCTAACGGCCATTGCTGCGATTTATGTACGTCACCATCACTACCATTGAAATAGCCCCAATAAACAGGTTTTTGTGACCCTAGGCTATGACCTCTTCGGCCTAGGGGCCCGAAACTCACCAGTCATGTTCCCCCTAAGGGTCCCTACAATGCTAGAAAATTTGGTACTGCTGAGCCATTGCCCTTTGAAAAGATGTGAGATTTTGGAAAGTGAAATAGGGAGCCAATGAAATCCTATGGGGGATTTTACCAATTTTGGACCCCTGTAACTCTGGTTTGCAGAGATGTAGGGACCCCATCTTTGGAATCCAAGTCTAACAATATGTCTTCTACCTGCATGAGACATTTCGTGAGATTCAGACTTTGCTAACGGCCATTGCTGCGATTTATGTACGTCACCATCACTACCATTGAAATAGCCCCAATAAACAGGTTTTTGTGACCCTAGGCTATGACCTCTTCGGCCTAGGGGCCCGAAACTCACCAGTCATGTTCCCCCTAAGGGTCCCTACAATGCTAGAAAATTTGGTACTGCTGAGCCATTGCCCTTTGAAAAGATGTGAGATTTTGGAAAGTGAAATAGGGAGCCAATGAAATCCTATGGGGGATTTTACCAATTTTGGACCCCTGTAACTCTGGTTTGCAGAGATGTAGGGACCCCATCTTTGGAATCCAAGTCTAACAATATGTCTTCTACCTGCATGAGACATTTCGTGAGATTCAGACTTTGCTAACGGCCATTGCTGCGATTTATGTACGTCACCATCACTACCATTGAAATAGCCCCAATAAACAGGTTTTTGTGACCCTAGGCTATGACCTCTTCGGCCTAGGGGCCCGAAACTCACCAGTCATGTTCCCCCTAAGGGTCCCTCCAATGCTAGAAAATTTGCCACTGCTGAGTAATTGCCCTTTGAAAAGATGTGAGATTTTGGAACTGTAAATAGGAGGCCCAATGAAAGCCTATGGGGGATTTTACCAAATTTGGAGCCCTGTAACTCTGGTTTGCAGAGATGTAGGGAACCCATCTTTGGAGCCCAAGTCTAACAATATGTCTTCTACCTGCATGAGACATTTCGTGAGATTCAGACTTTGCTAACGGCCATTGCTGCGATTTATGTACGTCAGACTCGCCACCATTGAAATTGCCCAATAAACAGGTTTTGTGACCCTAGGCTATGACCTCTTCGGCCTAGGACTGCATTGAACGCGACCCACGCATTGTGCGCATTCTGGACAACACCAATTACTGGGTTTATACCCTTCTGGATCCACGGTACAAACACAATGTTCCAAAACTGCTTGAAGAAAGAGCCAGACAGGTCAAAATGGAAGAATACCAGCAGGCCCTTGTGGAGACTTTAGAGAGGAGATTGACATCCTCCCCCTCCTCTAGCCAGTTGTACGCCGACAGACTGACTTCCGCAAACCCAGGACGACCAGGAGGGCAGCAAACAACACAAGCCGCAGCTAGTGCCCAAAAGGGAATGGTATCGGCAGTGTCCTTGGAGTGGGAAAATTTTCTGACACCCATGCAGCAGCACACAGAACAGCAAGCGTGCAGATCCACCTCCAACACCGATCGCCTGGAGAAGATGGTCAAGGACTACATGTCAGATGGCGTAGCTGTGTTGAACAATCCATCTGCACCCTTCAACTATTGGGTATCGAAGCTAGACACCTGGCACAAACTGGCAATGTACGCAATAGAGGTGCTGGCTTGCCCGGCAGCCAGCGTTATGTCGGAACGCTGTTTCAGTGCTGCCGGAGGCATCGTCACAGATCGGCGGCGTATCCGCCTCTCCACAGAAAATGCAGACCGTCTGACTCAAATTAAAATGAATCAATCCTGGATTGGAAACGACTACGCAACACTCCCGGACCCCAACCAAGTAACATGAACAATGAACATCTGTGATGGGTTAGCGTTTCCGGTCCCTGTTTATTGAACCTCTCATCTGTATTACATTTATGACTGCATGGCGACAAAATGCAAATTGCTATCCGCACGCTTCTTGTCCTCATGCAAGGCCTGGGTTGTTGTGTCTCAAAGCGTGGCCTTCTCCTCCTGCGCCACCCTCCTCTTGTTCCATCACGTGTGCTGCTGCTGGGTTAGCCTTTTCCTGGAACCTCTTATATGTATTACATTTATGACTGCATGCCAACAAAAAGCATGTTACCTGTGCAAAGAAAACAGACATTTCCCGCATTTAAAAGACAGTTTTCCCTTTGAAACTTTAAAATCGATTTTCTAAAAAACTATAAGCTCTTTTTGCTAAATTTTTTTTCCTCTTGTACCCACTCCCAAGGTGCACATACCCTGTAAATTTGGGGTATGTAGCATGTAAGGAGGCTTTACAAAGCACAAAAGTTCGGGTCCCCATTGACTTCCATTATGTTCGGAGTTCGGGTCGAACACCCGAACATCGCGGCCATGTTCGGCCTGTTCGGCCCGAACCCGAACATCTAGATGTTCGCCCAACACTAGTAGAAAGACTGTGGTCCTCAAGTGGTTAAAATACAGAGTGTAAACTGCAAACATTAGAGAATGATGCAATGTTATAAAAAAATAGCTATATAACTTAAAATAAATAGATGAGACTCTTTGCTACTAATGTCCTATGAATTATCCGTACTACACATACAATTAATTATATCATAAGGGTTTTTTTTCACTTCAGTATCACTTTAAAACTCCTAGTAGTTAAAATAATAACAACATATTAAACATGGACTTACTAAAAATACATCACCAAATATATATGATGGTAATAATACTGTATTCTTCCTGAATTCGGTACAAAGACTCTACAGATAAAGAGATTCCAAGAAAATAAACTATTATAGCTCTAAATCGAAGTATTTTATTTCAGGCCTTGGAAAATCCTGCAGAACAACATTATTTACCTTTATTGCTGTTACGCACACTTATCACCAGGCCTTTTCTTTCTTGTACACTCAATCATTATTGAGCTATGGCTTTACAGGTAGCAGCCAATTCCATTTTAAGGTGACTGAAATGTAATGGACTGGTTATTCGGTTTCTTTCTCTCTTGAGCTCAAACGTAACTCATGTTAAATGCCAGCAGAATCTAAACCACAAATCAACGGGCATTGTGTCCTAGATAAACACTCTTCACAAGGAAGATGTACTGTATAAAATGTGCAGTTCCTGTTTGGATGTCAGCTGCTATGAAAACATAGGTAAAATAGCTCCTGATTAACCTGAAAACAAGCTCTACTGTTAGTGTATTAGTAAAGGAACCTCAAATAAACATATTTAAGATTACTTAAAGGAAAATTCCATGAAGACTTGATCTCTAGTTTACAGGAATGTCAGCGGGAGCATAGCTACAGTGCAGCAACTCCTGGGAATGCAGGTGGGCAGAGCTGTGGCCCATCCTCCAGATTAGGCATTGTTGTGGTTACCCTTATTATGGGTGTGAAGATCATGGTGAAGATCATGGTGGCACATGATGCAGAGGACACACTAATTTACCTTTTTCTTTTTTTTTGGGGGGGGGGGGGGGGGGGAGACAGAGACAGACTATGCGTGTGAAGGTTCCCCTTAAGTATAATCAGAATAATATTATTAATTAGCACAAATTGCATTGTTCTCTATCAAATTAACCACTTCTCTACCACAGGTTTTGTCCCCTTCGAAAGCTCTTCCCATTCATTCGGTAATAACTTTATTGCTAATTATCACATTGAACTGATCTATTTTTTTATTACTTTTTTTAACTAGGCTTTCTTTGGGCAGTTCTTTATGCTAAGAATTATAATATTTTATATGCATTTGACAGGGAAGAAGGAGAAAAAAATCACCATTTCTCAGCTTTCAGCCATTGTAGTTCAAAAATAAAATGTGCTATTGTGCATAAAACAGACATATTTTATGTGCTCATTTGTCCCGTTATTACAATATTTTAATTGTGTCCCTAGTACAATGTATGGCGATAATATTTTATTTTGGGTTAGGGGTAAAGGAGTTAAAAAATAATAAAACATGTATTTAATTTTTCTATGGTAAGTGTATAATGGTGTATTTGGAAGTAGTTTTACTTTTCGGAAACAAGATGGTGCTATTCTAACTCCGTTTTCTAAAATTAGAAAACAGAACCAAGTGTTTATGTGTGTTTACAGGTGTTTATAAACAGGGACGTGGCAGAAGCATGGCAGAAGTTGCTAAGTGGTTAATTTCAGTTTTCGAAGTTGGTCTTAATGATACATGTGCTCGCTACAGGCACATGAGGTCACACACTACCTTTCTTGACAGTTTAGTAGCCTATTTATGGACATCAATTGTACAGTATCATTGCATAATTAAGTTTAGCCATGGAGGGTGGGGCATAGGTGTTATTTCGGCACCAGTGAGTCAGGAACAGAGTGAGCCAAATTACAGCTGACTAGAGATGGCCCGAACCTCCGATTTTAGGTTCGCGATCCGCAAAAGTTCGGCTCGAGCGAACTTTCGGGAACCGCAATAGACTTCACTTTAAAAACTAGAAAAAATTATGCGAGCCACAAAAGTGATGGAAAAGATGTTTCAAGGGGACTAACACCTGGGGGGGGACATGGCGGAGTGGGATACATGCCAAAAGTCCCGGTAAAAAATCTGGATTTGACGCAAAGCAGCGTTTTAAGGGCAGAAATCACATTGAATGCTAAATTGCAGGTCTAAAGTGCTTTAAAACATTTTGCATGTGTATACATTAATCAGGGAGTGTAATTAGAGTACAGCTTCACACTGACACACCAAACTTACTGTGTAACGCACCACAAACAGCTGTTTGTGTAGTGACGGCCGTGCTGGACTGGTGCGCACCATGGCGAGATTGCGCTTCCTCACTCAGTGATGTCAGGTAATGTCTGACTGCCTTATCAACTTTCAATGGTTCTTTCTCTACCATTGTTAAAGCTTACATCTATTTTTTTAAATACTTGTTCTGCTTGCTGTTCAGTACCTGCAACGAGAATCTTATGGAGGGCAAGTCTGCCATTGCGAGTGACCACGGGTAATGGCTGGGGAATCCTGGTTCGATTCCAGTCCGGAGTGGGAGCCAAAGAAACGGCTACCACCCCCGCACATCCAAGGAAGGCAGCAGGCATGGCATGCACATCCCGAGGTAATGACCAAAAATAACAATACAGGAGGACTTTCGAGGCCCTGCTGTATATGTGAAATGAATCAACTTTAAATCCTTTAACGAGAATCTGTTATGGAGGGCAAGTCTGATGGTGCCTTCACTGCAACTCACCAGGTTGGTCACCTCCTCAAACAGCCGCATGAGCCTGCATGCATTTCGCATCAGTGTCCAGTTGTTGGGCCACAACATCCCCATCTTCCCAGATTGTGTCCTTCTACTGTAATTGTACAGGTACTGGGTGACAGCTTTCTCCTGTTCTAGCAGGTGAGAGAACATGACCAGGGTCGAATTCCAGCGAGTCGGGGTATCACATATCAAGCGTCTCACCGGCAAGATGTTTCTCCACTGAACACAACAGGTAGGTATTTGCAGTGACAAGGTGGGTTCACTGAACATAACAGGTAGGTATATGCAGTGATGAGGTGGGTTCACTGAACACAACAGGTAGGTATATGCAGTGATGAGGTGGGTTCACTGAACACAACAGGTAGGTATATGCAGTGATGAGGTGGGTTCACTGAACACAACAGGTAGGTAGTTATATGCAGTACTGGGTATTACAATGTGCACCTGTCACACAGGTAGTCACTGAAAGTGCTGGGCCTGGCAGTGGTACACACACAATATGAATTAGCAAGGCTGTCTATGCAACACAAGTGTCAGTGGGACACAAAGACAAAAAAAAATAGATCACAAGAACAAGATTAGCTCTCAAAAGAGCTGTTGTGGGGTGCTTTCTAAGTAATAAGAATCAGCCAGGAGCAAGCTAACAAGCCTACAAGAGCCTACTCTCACTACTGCAGGCACACAAGTGAGTGTAATGGCCACCACTGCCTGTCTTATATAAGGGGGGGAGTGGCTCCAGGAGAGAGTGTAGCCTGATTGGCTACAATGTGCCCGCTGACTGTGATGTAGAGGGTCAAAGTTGACCCTAATGGAGCATTATGGGGGCGAACCGAACTTCCGGGAAAGGTTGCCTTCGCCGGCGAAGGCGAACCACCCAAAGTTTGCCTGGAACCGTTTGCCGGCGAACTGTTCGGGCCATCTCTACAGCTGACCCTGCTGCCACTCATATTCCTCGGTGGAGTTAAATACTATTCCCCCTCCAAGGCATAGCAACTCAGCGGGAGAGGTTATTCTAGGTCCAGCCCGAACCACAAATTACCATTAATGCTACAGCTGCGCCCAGCTCAGGCGCTCGGCACTGAGCACCAAAACCACCTGCTTTGGGGGGAGGGATGTTGGTTAGGGTTAGTCATAGGGGGTGGCTAAGGTTAGCTGTGGGGAGGGGTAGTTAAAGTGGCCCTGAAGTGGAAGGGAAAACAGTTTCCCTCGTCGTCCTGTTCAGCCCCATTCCAGCGGTGGGACCTCCAAAAATTCCAGCGACAAGGGCTGTGCGTAGGTGCATTGGCGGCTTTTCCGCTTGGGCTCCGGTGGAAATAACCAAGCCCAATCGGGTCCGCTCTACTGTGCAGCCGCAAGCTGCCTGTGCGTTAGAGTGGACACGATCAGGCTTGGCTATTTCCTGCCTAGAGCCGAGCATAAAGCTTCTAGTGCGCCTGTGTACAGTGTTACTGTTATTAATGTTGTTATCTTTGGTTCAGGTGTTGGGCGAACACCTGGATGTTCGGGTTCGGGAAAGTTCGCCGAACATGGCCGAACCCCGAACCCCGAACTCCCCGAACATCCCGCTTTTAGGGGCCCTATGGGGTCGCAGGCATAAGGGGGGAGCATGCCCCGATTGCGGGGGGGGGGTCGGAAATTCCCCCCACCCCCTCCGCTAGCGCTCCCCCCTCTGCCCGCTTCCCCATACAAAAGTTTCAGGAAGTACCGGTCCGGTGGTAGTGGGTGGCTGGCAGTGGGCGGCACTGTGAAGTGAGTGACTGAGGAGGAGGAGTCCGGAGAGTGACGCGTTGAGGGAGGCCGGGCAGCGGGCGGTTCAGCAGTAGTACGGTACTACTGCTGAACCGCCCGCTGCCCGGCCTCCCTCAACGCGTCACTCTCCGGACTCCTACTCCTCAGTCACTCACTTCACAGTGCCGCCCACTGCCAGCCACCCACTACCACCGGACCGGTACTTCCTGAAACTTTTGTATGGGGAAGCGGGCAGAGGGGGGAGCGCTAGCGGAGGGGGTGGGGGGAATTTCCGACCCCCCCCCGCGATCGGAGCATGCTCCCCCCTTATGCCTGCGACTCCATAGGGGGGCAGTATTCGGCCGAACAGGGCCCTGTTCGGCCCTGTTCGGCGGCCAATTAGTAGTTCGGGGCGAACCGGAACTTAAAAGGCCGAACACCATCAGGTGTTCGGCCGAACTCGAACATCACCCGAACAGGGTGATGTTCTGCAGAACCCGAACAGTGGCGAACACTGTTCGCCCAACACTAGTTCAGGGGTGCCAGTGCTGGATTGTGATGGCTGAGGAGGACGATATCAGATATCCTATCATTATTTCTGGATGCCCAAATTTCTGGGCACCCTTTTTTGATATGGGCAACACATACTACAGTTAGTGTTGAGCTTGAATTTTGCATAATTTTGATTTTGCATCAAAAATCACAATATTGATGTTAATTGTAATGCAACATTCCTGCCAATTTATATTATTAAACTGGAGCATATTAATAATCTATGTCTATTTTCCTTTTTTCCCCATGCTCTTAAGTTATTCATCTATGATTTTCCTTGCTTGCTTGCAGAAACCTTCCTTCACTATCATCCCTATCGCTTGCCTGCTGTCCCTTGACTACGAACTTCGTTACTTGAATATTTTAATCTCCTACTGGTACTTCCTGCTGATAAATTGTTATGAATCAATGGGAATGTTGAAATTTGAATAGACCCTAGGAAGATATTCAAACAAACTACAGTGGCGAAGCAGGTATTTTTGATGCAAAGGTGCTAGTCGTTACAGTATTTAGTGCCTCCAATGCAAATTTGCAGCTATGGAGCACTGGGTCTTGTTGTGGGAATTTGACTGTGATATACCTGAGCCCACAGCGTGGATTAGTTATGACTTCAGCTGCCATGTAACCAAACTCAGATGTCGGTAGGGATGGTGCACTGATCGGCTGTGAGTTTAGCTACAGTGTAGCTAATTTAGTGGCAGAGACAGGGTTTAGTGTGAGGGAGTAGGATTGGGGTTTACTATAGGGTTAGTGGTAGGTAATAAGGTAGCAGGGGAGGGCAGTTAGTGTTAGGAGTTAAGAGTCAAGAGGGAGTTTTGTGTTAGGAGTGGAGAGGGAGGATAGGGTTAGGCATATAGAAGGAGATGAATGTTAGGAGTGGAGAGGAAGGATAGTGGTAGGCATGGAGAGGGAGGTGAGTGTAGTGGAGAGACTGGAGATATTCCAAATATTTTAATTCAGCCAAACATAATCTACGACAAGTATATACTGTATATACACTACAGTGGGGCTTATCTGAGTTTCCTGCCGAGTATTCATACCAAGGGGTGACCCAGACATCACCATTTATCCCCTCATACTATTACTGCCACTTTCTCTTGAACTCCATAGGTGGTAAAGCACCTTTGTTCTTAACCACCCTGGCATTCAGTTCCTGGCGGATTTCTGTGCAAAAAGTGAACCGATTCGTTTTTTTCATAACCTTTTTATCTGTAACTGTGTGAAGCAAGGGGCAAGCAAGGGTCTAGTGTACATTTCGAGTATAATAAAAGCTTGAAACACAAAATCGAATCTAATTTTCAAGGGTGTGAATTTGTGTGCCCCTCCATGGCCTTGAGAATGTTATTTGTGATGCAGTATTTATATTAATAAGCAAGGGGGTTACCTTACAGGGCTATCACACGTTTATTTAATAAATAGTGTAAGACGCATTCCCACCAAGCAGTGCATTGCCCATTGATGATGAATAGGGAAATGTGAAATATGTGCCTTATTGGAGCAGGCCAAGTTGGAGTTCAGTTTATTTTTTTTTAGGTCTTAAGCCTCGTACACACAGGGAGGAAAAAGAAAATGAAAATCCAAAGCACAAATAATGACTTAAGGGATATATAAATAAAGGATCCACAATGGTGCTCAAGCATTTTGGACTACCGACATGATGGACCAGATAATCGTTTATCGTCAGCAGTGTGTACAGAGCTATGAAGGATTGTGTCCGTGAAGTCTCCCCTATATCCTGCATCATTGAACGATCCTATAGATTTCTAGTTAAACCCTCAGTGCTAAATTCCAAGCAATCAAAATTGGCTTTCTGCAGTCACCCAGTGCGTAAATGTAATCCTCCCGCGCACATGAAAGAGCACAGCTCTGCAGAGCATTGCTTTAGTTCATTTCAATGTTAATTACAGTTTCTTTCATTTGGTAGTCTAACCTCTTTTATCACGCTTTGCACTGTTGCCTAATTAGAAGTATTTGCTGAGGGCAGCACTGTTTATTGGTGAGCAAAGCAAAATTGGGATTCTTGTTACCCTTGAAATAAGCGCACAATGGCGAAAGAACTGTAATCATCTGCTTTTTCTAAAGTCTTTCCTTTAAGGGAAATAGTCTTAGCAAGGTTTTTTTTACTGTGAATATTAGCATTGAGAAGTTTCAGTCAAATTACCTGTCAAGTCAGAGTCAAGGAGTCAGACCAAGGACGCCTAATCAGGGAAATTATGATGGTCTTTCCAGTAGAATGGACACATTAATAGGAACAAGGTGATTCCAAGCAACTTTTCTGAGACCTTTCAGCAGACATGCAATGGCAATGGCAAGTCAGGGTTCTCTAACTAGATACATTAGGTTCCTTAGTGGGAAAAGGTCTTGGGCTTGCCTCTTCCATTCAGATCATTGAAATGATGGTTATGTTCTGTATTATAACCCTAGTATTTTCCTTAATGAGGAACAGAAATGACATACAGTAGAATGTAATATATTACTCAGGGTACCCAATGTTACGCTATTTATCCTGGTTTCAACATATTGCAGTATATTGGTATGTAACCCAACCAGTGGTCCCCACTATTTATAGTCACAGTTTATATAGCAAGCGGTCCTGGTGCCCACTATTCTTAACCACTTAAGCTCTCAGTCGTTTTCACTTTATGCATCCGAGCAATGTTCACCTCCCATTCATTAGCCTATAACTTCAACACTACTTATCACAATGAACTGATCTATATCTTGATTTTTCCGCCATCAATTAGGCTTTCTTTGGGGGGTACATTTTGCTAAGAGCCACTTCACTGTAAATGCATTTTAACAGGAAGAATAAGAAAAAAACGGAAAAAATCATTATTTCTCAGTTTTCAGCCATTATAGTTTTAAAATAATACATGCCTCCATAATTAAAACACACGTATTGTATTTGCCCATCTGTCCCGGTTAAATTATGTCCCTATCACAATGTATGGCGACAATATTTTATTTGGAAATAAAAGAGCATTTTTTCCGTTTTGCACCCATCACTATTTACAAGCTTATAACAAAAAAAAAAAAAAAAAAGAACTATTTCATCTTTTCAGAGATATTTAAAAAGTTTAGACCCTTAGGTAAATATTTATGTGTTTTTTATTTGTTTTTTATTGTAATGTTTTTTTGTTTTTTTTTATTAAACATTTTATGTGTATTTTTGGGAGGGTGGGATGTAAACTACATACAATGGCATAGATATAGGTGTCCATTAAAGCCAATGGGTACCGCTTAAAAAATAAAAAAGTCAGATACTCACCTAAGGAGAGGGAAGGCTCGGTCCTAATGAGCCTTCCCTCTCCTCTCCCGGTGCCCTCGGTGCTGCGCTGGCTCCCCCGTTTGCGTCCGCCGCCGCAGGGTCTTCGGGAGCACTCGGGCTTCCGAAGACGGGCCGCTCCATACTACGCACGCGCGAGTGCGTCATAGAGGGCGCTCACGCATGCGTAGTATGGAGCGGCCCGTCCTCGGGAGCCCAAAGTGCTTTCGAAGGCTTCCGAAACCTCCCTTCGGTGGCGGAAGTGGCAGTATTTGACCGAACTGGTCGAATACTGCTACGGGGGATCCTGCGCGGGACCAGGCACCGGGAGAGGAGAGGGAAGGCTCATTAGGACCGAGCCTTCCCTCTCCTTAGGTGAGTATCTGACTTTTTTATTTTTTAAGTGGTAAACATTCACTTTGAACAGTGACAATTTAGTGCTCAAAACAGAAAGACAGATCTTAAAGTGAGTCAGGAAAGAGTTAACTGAAGCAGAGATCACTGCTGCCATAAACATCCCTGGCTAGCAAGGGAAAAAACTCATAAATTTAGGGTTAGATAAGAAAGCAATTAACAGGAGTCATTCTGACAGCTTTAGGAGAGAGGGAGAAGTAACTAGCAGAGCTGAAATTCCTCTGTATCAGTAGAGTATTGTACCACGTATCATCCTGATTCAAAACTTCTTGAAATTCCTCAGTGAATGTGTGCATTAAAACTGAATGCAGTTCTGTCTGCTTTACTGTAAACTGGCACTTCTCACATAGCAGCATGTATGTCCATCATACAGAGGACTGGATCATCATCAGATGTGCAGGGATTACGGGAACTCTGGAATTTAGACATCCATGCAGAGCAGGGCGGTGTGCTGCAGACCAGAAAAGAGATGATTTACTTTGACATATGACCTCTTCTCTCTCCAAGTCCTGCCGCCCTTCTTATCTTATCTGATTTTATCACCCTAGGCCATGGCCTTTGTGGCCTCCCCAGAAATCCAGCCCTGCTGGCGATGAGCAGCTATTGCCCCCTCCACGCTGCCCGGCATTCCTGCTTACACTGCTGCTAAGTTCCTGTTCCCAGCTTGATGACGTCATCAAGCCAGGACCCGACATTAGAGCCAGAGTGAGTAGGTATGCCGGGAAGAGCAGAGGAAAGCGACGATCACCGGGGGAACGTCAGGAAGGTGAGTCCCGGTTCTCTTCCTCCCCTCCTTATAGTGATCACTATGCTCGGCCAGCATTTGTAGTGATCACGTGATCAGGAGCCATTTGCCATGGCTCCTGATCATTGAGGGAAGATGTCAGCTGTCAGATGACAGCTTAATCTCCCCTGTTGGGTGCGTGCGATCGCTTCGGGAGTGCTAAAAGCAGGTGGCGTAAATCCTACGTAAGTGCGGCATAGGATTTACGCTTGGAGGTTAAAGTAATAAAACGTACTCCCACTTTCAGAAAATGCAGAAATTAAATATGAACCTGGCATTTTCCTAATCACCTCAGTGTCTATTGCTTTGTGAAATATGGCCTGCATAAATGAAACAAAAATATACTAATGATTTTTGAGAACATAACAGTTCATAATTTATTCTAGCGTGTTAAAATGACCTCATCGGCATTCATTAGGGTTTTATTTGTGAAATGTATATTAGACCTAATTATAGTTTACATCCTGATCCTACACACTAATTAAAGGCTCTCATAAAACTGCTAACTGGCTATAGAGTTCATAATCAATACTTTTATTTATTCTTGATAAGTATTTTGCTATAATGATTTCATGCAGCAACAGCTGAGTTTTTTGAGTATAGTGTTAAGGCTCGTACACACATCCAACAATTTCGCCTAATTGTCGTCTGATTTTGATCTGTTGGATGACAATCAGGTGTGTGTATGCGTGGTAAATAAATAGGAGGGCAACTGATAACAGGGGGTTTTCCTGATCAATCCGGTGGTTCAATTCACACGACTGTTGGTCTCATATTGTGCAGTTGGCCACATGTGTACAAGTTGTTTGGACGATGTGCGGTTGTTTTGAATGCAGCCATATCGTGCAGTCCATCAGTCTGTAGTATACAAATTTGGTAGGCGGAAAATACAAGTGGTGTAATTGCTTAGTCATGTGGTCAAGCAAGTCGTGGAGTTGGTTGTGCACTTTGTTGGACGTGAGTATGAGCTCGCCCCTTACATCTTGAAGTTTGCTAACAGAGAAGGAATACATTTACTGGTACTTTCCAGCTACACCAACTTACGTCTTCTGATTATCACCTGTTTTTAGTCCGTGCTTTAAAAATCATTTAATGGTGAAGGATAAAGGGGCTGCACCAATTGAATGTACGGTACCCCTGAACTTAGGAAAGAAATATTGGCTAGATTCACACAGCCAACACTCTATAAATCTTTTTGCCAAAGACAACCTCTGGATATGCTGCTGAGCATGATCACTCTACTACTTTGGTTGACCATGGCTAGGCCTGTTCTGAGTGGGGCCTGCCCTGTTAAACCACTGTAGGGTCTTGGCCACTGTGCTGCAGCTCAGTTTCAGAGAGTTGGCAATTAGAGATGGCCCGAACAGTTTGCCAGCGGATTTCCGCTGTTTGCATTCTCTGCGAACTGCGGACATATGGCGTGTTTGACCCACCCCTTATACATCGTCATGGAGCCAAACTTTGACCCCTTACCTTACAGGCAGCAGACACATGGCAGCCAATCAGCTAGCACCCCCTCCTGGACCCCCCTATTAAATAGCAGTTGCGGTGGCCATATTGGATTAATTCTCTGCTGGCTGCTGACTGTTAGTGAGAGCAGGGTCAGACTTGCTGCAGATAGGTAGGGAAAGCATTAGCTAGGCCTGTGTTTTTGTTCCTCACTTGCTGTGAAAGCATCCCAAAATGCCCTTTTGAGGGCTACTATATCAGTCTCCTGTTTTTGTGTGTGTGTATGTGTGTGTGTGGGGGGGGGGGGGGGGGGACACTCTACAACCCACTGACACCCAGAGCTATATGCAAACTACTGCTGTTGGTACAATAAAGAGACTCTGTAACAAAAATGTCATTCTTTTTTCTACCATCCTACAAGTTCCTAAACCTATTCTAATGTGCTCTGGCTTACTGCAGCACTTTCTACTATCACCGTCTCTGTAATAAATCAATGTATCTTTCCCCTGTCGGACTTGTCGTCCTGTGTCTGGAAGGCTGCCAACTCTTCCGTGCTGATCTGTTATGCACACCCCTCTCCAGGCCCCCTCTATGCACACTCCCTGCAGCGTCTCTGCTCTCTGATATCAGTGAAGAGAGCTGGATAAAAATCCTCCTCTGTTAGGCTGTGAAAGGAGCTGGCTGACAACATACTGAGGAATTACAGACAGGGGCTGAGCTGTCTGCAGGAATAATCAGCCTGTGACTATTCAGTGGATGAGAGCTGCAGGGGGAAGAAGGTAAACACACAAATGATCTCTTGAGATTCAAAAGGAAGGCTGCATACTGCCTGCTTGTGTATGGATGTATTTTCTATGTGTGGACATACTGTACATCAATCTACTTCCTGTTTTGGTGGCCATTTTGTTTGTTTATAAACAAACTTTTGAAAACTGTTTTTGACTACTTTTAATGCGGCGGGGAGCGGCAAAATTGTGACAAAGGGGAATAGGAGATGTCCCCTAACGCACTGGTATGTTTACTTTTGTGCGATTTTAACAATGCAGATTATCTTTAAGTTGCAGGCACAGTACCACTCCAGAGCATTAATTTTTTTACTGTATTCTGATAGTACTATTGCATTTCTCTGTGTGTGACACTCCACAGCCCACTGACACCCAGAGCTGTGTGCACACTACTGCTATTTTTGTTGCCTCATTAAGTTGCAGGCACAGAACCACTCCAGTGCATTATTATTTCACTCTATTCTGATAGTACTATTACATTTCTCTGTGTGTGACACTCCACAGCTACTACTGCTATTGTTGCTACATAAAGTTGCAGGCACAGTACCACTCCAGTGCATTATTTGTAGGAATGTAATGTGATTTCTGCCCTTTAGGGATTAAAACCTAACTTTACACCAGCTCCGTAATTTTGGTGGGACTTTTGGCATGGATCCTCCTCCGGCATGCCGCAGTCCAGGTGTTAGACCCCTTGAAACAACTTTCCCATCACTTTTGTGGGCAGAAACAGTCTTTGTAGGTTGTAAAATTCGCCTGCCCATTGAAGTCTATGGCGGTTCGCAGGGTTCGCATGTTCGCAAACATTTGTGGAAGTTTGCGTTCCTGACATCTCTATTGACAATCTTCTCCAAGACCATCTTTATGTAGAGCAACAATTATTTTTTATAAGATCCTCACTCAGAGAGTTCTCTGCCATGAGGTGCAATATCAAACTTCCAGGGACAATTATGAAAGAGCCTACGAGAGATAACACCAAATTTAACACACCTGCTCTCCATTCACAACTGAGACCTTGTAACCAGTGGCATAACAATAGACACTGCAAGGGATGCCTCTGCAGGGGGGCCCAGACGCCACAGGGGGCCGGTAGGGGGAAAAGTTTGAGAGACTGACAGCTAAGGGCATGGAGAAAAAAATAAAAGTATTCTGCTCTCACACCATTGTTATATTGACTGCATGTGTCCACCACACAGATAAGGACTCACACAGACTTTGGAATTTGTACACTGTCCCTGCTCCCTAGGGTTCGTAAAAAACATCTGTCTCTCACTGCTGCAAAGTTCTAAAGACTTCACAAAGACTTTACAACTTTTTTTCAAAATGTGACGCCTTTGTTTGTAGACTTTCCCTTTTCAGCAAAAGGATTCCTAGATTCTTATCACACCGGCTAATGACTTTATGGCCTCTGAATACTTTCACAAGGCAATGGAGTGGAGATTGATGTCTGACTGTCACTGCCTCATTGAGAGCTTGTTGTCTCATAAGATCCCCTAATAACAGTATCAATCAGTGACATTCTGAATGTTTTGCCAAAGTTACATTGATACTTTATCTTATGTTCAGCATATCATTGTTGTTCCTCCATATAGCATGTGCTCTCATGTAGTAAAATAATAAGGCTGTGGTGTGTGTATGTATGTACTGGGAACAGGGAGGGACTTGTCGGCTGCAAGGGGCTGGAGGAAGCCCTCGGTAAGTAGATCTAGGGGTAGCATAGATTGCCTGATGTTTCCTTTAAAGGGGAACTGAAGAGAGAGTTATATGGAGACGGCCATGTTTATCTCCTTTTAAGCAATACCAGTTGCCTGGCAGCCCTGCTGGTCTATTTCTCTGCAGTAGTATCTGAATAACACCAGAAACAAGCATGCAGCGAATCTTGTCAGATCTGACTTTGAAGTCTGAAACTCCTGATCTGCATGCTTGTTCAGGGGCTATGGCTAATAGTATTAGAGGCAGAGGATCAGCAGGGCTGCCAGGCAACTGGTATTGCTTAAAAGGAAATAAACATGGCAGCCTCCATATACCTCTCTCTTCAGTTCCCCTTTAAGTCTAAGTGTTTTTATCTGCATGGGGAAAACACATTGGTCCTCAGTTTTCCTGTGCAGAAAGCGAGGGGGATGGGGGGGGGGGGCATCCAAAGTTTCGCGGGGGCCTCATCCAAAGTTTTGCAGGGAGGCCCCAGTGATGTCTAGTTACATCCCTGCTTGTAACACTAACGAGTAATACGACCCCTGGGAGGAAAAATGTCTAATTGGATTGTCAGATTTTTGACATTTTTCACTTACGTGTCTGCTCACTTTTGATGCCAGCAGTTAGGGCTGGTGCACACCAAAACCCGCTAGCAGATCCGCAAAATGCTAGCAGATTTTGAAACGCTTTTTCTTCTTTTTCTGTAGCGTTTCAGCTAGCGTTTTGCGGTTTTGTCTAGCGGTTTTGGTGTAGTAGATTTCCTGTATTGTTACAGTAAAGCTGTTACTGAACAGCTACTGTAACAAAAACCGCCTGGCAAACCGCTCTGAAGTGCCGTTTTTCAGAGCGGTTTGCGTTTTTCCTATACTTAACATTGAGGCAGAAACGCATCCGCAATCCAAAAAATGCCTCACCCAGGCATTTTTCGTTTCTGCAAAACGCCTCCCGCTCTGGTGTGCACCACCCCATTGAGATACATTGACCAAGCAGATCTGCAGCCGCAAGCGGATCTGAAAACGCCCAAAAAGCCGCTCGGTGTGCACCAGCCCTTAAAGAGGAATTTTAACCAAGGGTCGAACTTCATTCCAATCCTACGAGATAGCTTTACCTTTTCTTGAATAGATCAAGTATGTAAGTAAGTATCAAATAGTCTGTATGGCAGATACTAGGGTGAAACCCCTCCCACAGTGTGATGTCATGACCAAGGTCTTGACAGTTTGCTGCCTGTGAACCTCATTGCAATGAGGGAAACAATGGCTTTATCCAATGACCAAGCAAGCAGTATCTCCCTCTGTACATAGCACTCTCAGTAACAAACATTCTGTACAGATCACCTGGCATATGATGACACCACCAGTAATACATTTCAGAATGTAAATCATAGAAAGGAAAGATTTTACAATGGGCAAACACTGACTAAATAACCTATAAATGAATATTGTAAACAATAAGCAATTTTATTCATCATGCTATTTTTACTACAGTTTCTCTTTAAAATGGACCTGAACTCTTGCACAGGACAGAAGGAAACTTAGAGAAATGCTCCCTGTATGTATTTATAGAGTTTAGTCTGTCTAATGACCCCTCCTCTGAGACTATTCGCCACTGTAATTTATATCTCTCAACTGTGTCAGCTGGCTACCTCTGCAGGCCAGCTAATTTGTAAACACATGATGTTAACCGTATGTCTGCTTCCATGAAAGCAGGAAGTAGACACACTGCAGATTTATTGCATTTCTGTAAAGGTTTTTATGCTGTTGCTCATCTTTTAGAGCAGAGAGGATTTCAGGTCCCCTTTAAATGTCTGTGTGTTTAGTTGTTTTGATGGGACAGCAAATCAACACTGTTACACAAGCTGAGGGCTGACTACTTTACATTGTATCAAAAGTGTCATAGCTTTAGTGTTACCCCATGAAAACAGATAATAAAATATTTACAAAAATGTGTGAGGTGTACTCACTTCTGTCCCGGGCACAGAGATGCTTCCCCTTTCCACCCCCCAGGCAGAGCCGGGACAAGGTCCTCCAGCACCCAAGGCTGAGACACCAAAGTGCGCCACTCCATCCCTGCCACCCCAGCCATCACACACTGATTCCTATTAGACTAAGAGGCGCTACAAGTAGTGTTGGGCGAACAGTGTTCGCCACTGTTCGGGTTCTGCAGAACATCACCCTGTTCGGGTGATGTTCGCGTTCGGCCGAACACCTGATGGTGTTCGGCCTTTTAAGTTCGGGTTCGCCCCGAACTTCTAATGGCCGCCGAACAAGGCCGAACAGGGCCCCTGTTCGGCCGAACAGGGCCCTGTTCGGCCGAATACTGCCCCCCTATGGGGTCGCAGGCATAAGGGGGGAGCATGCCCCGATCGCGGGGGGGGGTCGGAAATTCCCCCCACCCCCTCCGCTAGCGCTCCCCCCTCTGCCCGCTTCCCCATTCAAAAGTTTAAGCAAAGTACCTGTAGTGGATGGCCTGGCAGTGGGCGGCACTGTGGAGTGAGGAGGAGGAGTCCGGAGAGTGACGAGTTGAGGGAGGCCGGGCAGCGGGCGTGAGGTCAGAGAAAGGGCGGAAGTACCACAAGGGTACTTCCGCTGAACCGCCCGCTGCCCGGCCTCCCTCAACTCGTCACTCTCCGGACTCCTCCTCCTCACTCCACAGTGCCGCCCACTGCCAGGCCATCCACTACAGGTACTTTGCTTAAACTTTTGAATGGGGAAGCGGGCAGAGGGGGGAGCGCTAGCGGAGGGGGTGGGGGGAATTTCCGACCCCCCCCCGCGATCGGGGCATGCTCCCCCCTTATGCCTGCGACCCCATATGGCCCCCAAAAGCTGGATGTTCGGAAAGTTCGGGGTTCGGCCCGAACATGCCGAACATCTCGGCCATGTTCGGCGAACTTTCCCGAACCCGAACATCCAGGTGTTCGCCCATCACTAGCCACAAGGCCCACAACCTCCCCAACACCTTAATATCTAGTTATCTGGCTTGCAGTCACTGCCATGTATCCCCTTTTCTTATTTCTTTCTGCTTCAAACACAATTAAGAATGACAGCTGAATGAATTCTGCGCCCCCTCCTACACTGCGCCCTGAGGCTGGAGCCTCTCCAGCCTATGCCTCGGCCCGGCCCTGCCCCCAGGCTGTGGGTGCGGGACACAGAGGTGCTTAACCACCCTGGCGTTTTATTTCCCCAGGATTTCCGTGCACAAATTGGTACAATTAATTTTCATAACCTTTTTCCTGTAACTTACCAAAATGAGTCAAGCAAGAGTTTAGTATACAATATGAGTATAATAAAAATGTCAAACACAAATTCTTGTCAAAAATAAAATAAAATGTATTAATGACAAACAGAAATAGCTTGCATTTTTAATCAATGCAGTAATAAATAATAAGTCATACAAATAAATAAAGGCAGAAATAAATGGAGGCAGAAAAACAAATGCTATACCTCAAAATACCTCCTTCGTGTGGTATACCTTGAAACAAGGTACTGCACAAAGTGCAACGTCACAATCCGGTCAATAAGTGCGTGTCTCCTTGTGCACTTTTTTGCCATCAGGGCCTTTTTTAGCACAGCAGACCACACACCTTTTTGTAGGTTGATTCTTTTGTGCGGTCGGGGGCAAGAACTCTGGAAAGTGGCGTCCAGTCAGTCTCTCCAGGTTTACCACGTATAGGGCTCTGCGCCCCACTCTACTGGACTCCGGTGGGGGGTGTTTTAGGTAAATTTTTTCGCACAATTGCCAAATAAAGTCGTGGTGCGTAATGGCCCTTTCACTGTTCAGTTTGAACAGCACATAGGCATTCTACATGCACTGTTCCAGGAGGTGCCTGAAAATTTTTTTGTAGTATTTTTTTTTGCTGCTTGCGGACAGCTGAGTAGAAGGTCATGGCAGCATCAGCCCTGTCCACACCCCCCATTGTGTGGTTGTTGTAGTCCACTATAGCCTGAGGCTTGTCCACCTCCTTGTTACCTCTGGTGGTGGTGTGCACGGTAGCAGCATTGTGCACGGTGCTGAGGATGCACACGTCCCGCTTGTCCTTCCACCACAGGGCCATCATTTTCCCCTTCTGCCAGGCAATGATTTCTCCCTTTTTCAAACGCCTGGCAGAAAAGGCCGGTGGAAGTTGGCGCCAGTTGGGTCTAATCGTGCCGTAGCAATCCGTCTTGTGCTGGATCAGGTAGTCACAAAGTTCAGGGGAGGTATAAAAGTTGTCCGTCGTAAGACAGTACCCCTGATCCAGCAACGGCTCAATGAGAGTGAGCACGGATGAGGTAGCCAACCCATACTCACTGAACTGGGGACCAAACGTCGTGCCTTTGCCCGTGTACACGATAGAGTTCCAGATGTACCCGGACTTGGCCTCACAAAGCATTAAGGATTTGATCCCAAAGCGGGCCCTTTTAGATGCGATGAAATGCACCCAGCTGAGTCTCCCCTTGTAGGCCATGAGACTTTCATCGACGGTGACGTCTCGATCTGGTGTGTAGGCATCCCGGAAATTGCCTACCATCATCTGGTAGATGTCCCAGATCTTCTTCAGCTTGGGTGCAGGATGGGTGGCCTCATCGAAGTCCTGGTTGTTGGCGAAGTGCAAGAACTTCATGATGAGGCTGAATCGGTACTCCGGCATCACACAACTGAAGAACGGAGTGGCAATCATCCGGTTGGTGGACCAGTACCACTTCTGCAGCGGCTTACCGACCAGTCCCTGGAGGAAGATGAGGCCCAGGAACAACCAGATGTCATCCCTGGTGACAGGTTCCCACCTCCTGGTCCTGGACAACCTGCTGAGAGGAGCACCCTGCTGCTGCGCTGCGTAGCAGTTGGTCTCCTCTACAATCCTCTGGATGATATCCTCGGTCAGGAAGAGCTCCAGGTAGGCCAGCGGGTTGTGGTCGCAGTTGCGCTTCTGCCCAGGTACCCCAGTGAAAGGGAACCTGGGCGGCGGAGCTTGGTCCAGGCTCTCCAGCTCACACCATGTGCGCACAACGACTGGCTCCTCGATGTCGGTGTAACTTGTGGCGTCGGTCTCTGATGACAGGTCCCCAGGAACGTCACTGTCGGTAGATTCCTCCGCCACCGACTCGACATCACTGCCGCTATCCTCAAAGACGTCCATCAGCTCCTGGTCACATAGACGCCTCCGGGAAGACAAAGCCATGACTCCAAAAAAAAGATACGGGTTCAACGGCAAAAAAATAAAAAATAAAAACTCCAGCAAAAGCAATCACACAGAAATCACAGCGTCTTTAGAAAGACTAGCAAAACTGCAACACTGTATGATTCAAAGGCAGGAAAATCACTCAAAGCACAGCAATCACCAAAAGTAGCTGACAAGCAGACTAGCAATGGGACACCAGTGACTCTGAAAGAGGAAGAATCAGTAACAGCTCACCCTTTTTATACTGTGATCAGGTGTATTTACTAACAATTTTGAAATAGTGTATAATGATTGGGTTACATTGTATTGTGTGTAATGAGTCACAAATTGATGTCATTCATGCGCAGCAGGGGGCGCATGATCCGCATCACAGGGAGGAGGGAGGAAAGAGCTCTGGGGATCGCCATCTTACCCCATGCGGCGATCAGGACGCATAGAGCCCAGGAGGGAGAAGGAGAAAGCCGGGGAGAGCCGACAGATGCAGCGGGAGTAGCAGACGAGCCGCCGATCGTGCTGGTGAGTCCCTGCTATTACATGATGACGAGCTCAGCTCGTCATTACCGCTCACTGCATCCGGGCTGGTTAAACCCCTACCCTCATGGGTGTTGGGCACAGAGCTGCTTCAAAGCTCCCTTCCGCAACTGTGAGTGCTGAGATGCCAGCCTTCCGATCCTCCCCTCACACATGCACACACATAGAGGCACTTTCAAACACTTTAAACCCCCCACATAAAAAAGAGTGCTCCACCCCCCCCCCCCACCGGTGGCCGCTGTGTGCTGGGCATATAATTATTCCTGCTGGCAGCATACGAGGCAGCCGCAGGGTGTTTCAATCTCACCGCCTCCAATGATCTGTCTTTCCATCCACAGCGCCCGCTCATTCTAGAGCTGCCTCAGTTCTGCACCTTGCGTGTAATCACGAGATGCGCAGAACCAGGAAGTGGATGGAGAATGAGCGGCCGCCGCGGAGGATGGAAGGACAGATCATTGCAGCCTGGAGACGGTGTGACTGATTTACCGCGGCTGCCTCCTAGTCCTATCTGCGGACAGAGGACACAGGACGGGGGGCCCAGGGAGAGGTAGGAACAAAGTCAGCCCCCCTCCTTTTATTGTGCTAAACACATGGCCAGAAACCCCCCGGCCCATAACACAGGGGGAAGAGGCGGCCCAGGGGGGCAATTGCCTCCCGTCCCCCCGGCCAGTCTGCGTATGGCTGTGGCTGCCATCTGACTCCCTCAACTGCAGAATAGTGATGGTTACGTCTAGGAGGACTCATGGAGAAGCATGTGATCAGTTTGGTCATCAGGTAATAGATACAGAGTGTAAGTGGCTGATTTGCTAGTCATGATCATGTGCTAAAGCAGGATGGGATAACTGCAAATCAGAGCTTTGCAAATCTGTCAGCTGATCAAACAAATCACATGCTTCTCCATGAGTTTTCCTAGACATGATTGACCATCACTAAATTAAAAATTAAAAAGGACCATAATGCTAGTCTCAGTAGGACTGGGATTCTACATACACATAGTTATCTCATTACACATCACCAGTGGCGTAGCTAAGGAGCTGTGGTGGGCCCCAGTGCGAGTTTTACATTGGGTCCCCCAAGAGTTCTATACTTAACAGTTGATACGGGGCACTAAAACCTGCCAAGGACAACCACAGTGTCAGAAGTGCAAGAAGGAGATGGGAACAGTTTGTTAGCAATCACTACTATTCAAAGCATCTATAGAAGTAGTTACTACCAGCACAGAAGCAATAAAGATCTGATACTGTGATTGGGGAAGGGGCCCTGGGGCCTCTCTGGCCCAAGGGCCCAAGTGCAGTCACAACCTCTGTACCACTTATTGCTATTTCACATCACATCACATGTCACTTCAGGTATGCTTTAAAGCCTCCCCCTGGTGCAATTGTTTTCCTAGCCATGTGCAGCCCTCAGTGGCAGAGATTATTTTGTCCGTGTATGAGCTCTGTGATCAACTGATTGCAAATAGAATAATTATAAAGCCTCATTTAACACAAAAAAGGCCATTTTTGGAACACCGTTTATACTGAGTTACCAGATGGTGTATTTAGATGTGTGTCAGGAGGTGGACTTTTTAGGTCATCTAATGTCACTATGACCACGGATTTGTGCAAGTGCTTACTAGTTCAGCACTGCCAGTGCCTTATACTCCTTATCCCTCACAATGCTATACTGCCATAGGTAATGAGGGTAGGGCCTTATCTTCACCTCACTAGCACTTGTCTCTTTCTCATCTAAAGCATTACTAGAATGCCAGAACATCCAGGACACCTCTGGTAACCAATGGAGGGCACAGTTTAGAATACTCATGGCTGTTTATAGATGTGGCCAAATAATGTACGTGTGCTCAAACAAGGACCTCACTCCTTAAATAAAACATTAGCCCCTAAATAACACACAAACAGCGGTATGAGATGTTGTAAAATGGACAGTGTATGTACCTCTACTATAACCACTCTGTACACTACTGACCACTAAAAGCTACAGAAAAAAGTAACCATATTCCATACATCACAGGTTTTCTTCTAAATAATTTTATTGAACATAAACTAACAATAGAAGAAAAGAGAAACAGATCTTGGTCAGGAACAACGCAGTAGTGATGAGGTTGTCCTCTCTGTCACCATGCAGCCAAGATTCTACAGATTCTACTATGGTACTGGACCAGCGTTAATAATTATGTCCAGCACTCCTTCCGCATTCATGAAAAATTCAACTTGTGGGTTTTTTGGACCCAAGTCGCCTTCTGGGTCTGAGATGGTCACCAGTCCAACACCTTCCACAGTAAATGTGAACACCCGACTACGTCTATTACGAGCCTGTGGAGAAAGATATGATATTTATTGAGTGTTTGTAAAAGAAAAACATTGCTTATTTGAATAATAAAGATCAGTTGTTCATATGTAAATTGTAATCTAACAGGTATTACAGCAGTCACTAATATGAATTCACAACACGCATACATGTAAAAAAGGAGCCTAGAAAAAGGGCACGTGGAATTGACTTTAGTAGAATATCAGAAAAATTACTGATATTCTTCTACTTAACCACTTAACGACCGCCTATCGCCGATAGGCGTCGGCAGGTCGCAAGTGGTTTTCCATGTACAACTCCAGCCTGCTCCCTCACATATCCCTGTTGATCCAGAGGAAGGCGAAAAAACCCTTACAAGGCATGGTCCAATTAGCCCCAAAAGGGAAAAATTCCTTCCCGACTCCAGATGGCAATCAGATAAAATCCCTGGATCAACATCATTAGGCATTACCTAGTAATTGTAGCCATGGATGTCTTTCAACGTAAAGAAAGCATCTAAGCCCCCTTTAAATGCAGATTGTGAAGAAGCGCGGAAGAGCCGCTGCCATGGGTCAGCGGCAGGCGGCTCTTTCCGCGCACGGCGGGGCAGAGCACGGGGAGGCAGCCGCCTCCACTCAGTCTGAGGCGGCTGTCCCCGTGCAGGGCATGACGGAGCGCGGAATAACCGCCGCGGTGGACGCGGCGGTTAACGCACATGGACCCATTACTGAGGCACCGCAGA
Organism: Hyperolius riggenbachi; assembly: GCF_040937935.1. Taxonomy (NCBI): domain Eukaryota; kingdom Metazoa; phylum Chordata; class Amphibia; order Anura; family Hyperoliidae; genus Hyperolius; species Hyperolius riggenbachi. The sequence continues at coordinate 74,370,616 of NC_090650.1, read as the reverse complement.
GCGGTGCTGGTGTGGCTAGGACACATAGTCCCTCTAGGTTTAGAGTGACACGCGCGCGCGCACTCAGGCAGGGTAAATATGACGGCCAGAAATGAGTCAGCTGACCAGGCTCCTCATTGGTCCAGCACTTAGGGAGGTGCTGGAGGGGGATTGTGTATATATACTGCTGGCTGTTCAGTTGCTGGTTGTCTGGCGTTGCGAACACTGAGAGGATAAATCAGTCCTTAGAACAATACTTGAGATGTTATGTTGCGGACTGGGTCAGATTCTTGCCCTTCGCAGAATTTGCTCAAAATAATTTGAGAAATTCTTCCTCCGGATTTTCTCAGTTTCAGGTGGTGACGGGGAGATCGCCCAAATTCTCCCCCTTGCCAGTTGTCTCTTCTCCGTTTCCAACCCTGGAAGCCTGGCAGAGGGCATTTAAAGACATCTGGGGGACGATGAAGAGCAATCTGGAAAGGGCATTCCAGAGTCAAAAGGGTCAGGCTGACAAGAGACGCTCATTGGAGTGGAAGTTCCAGCCAGGAGACTTGGTCTGGGTGTCCACACGTCACTTGACCCTGAGAAAGCCCTCGGATAAATTGGGTCCCAGGTTTGTGGGTCCATTTTCAGTAGCTAAAAAGATCAACAACGTTACTTATTCCGTTGATCTTTCCGCCAGCATGCGTGGGGTAAGGTCCTTCCACGTATCCCTGCTTAAGCCAGCAGTCCATGTGGGTCCCACTCCTCCTCCTCCTGTGTTGGTAGATGACCAACCTGAGTACGAGGTAGAAAAGATTTTAGATTCACGCTTTGTACAAAACTCGGTACAATATCTCGTACATTGGAAAGGGTACGGCATTGAGGAGAGACAATGGGTACTGGGGAGTCGCATGAATGCGGACGAATTAAGGAGGGAGTTTCACGCCTTACACCCTGAGAAACCTGGTAGGAGTCGTCCAGAGTCCACTCCTCGGGGGGGGGGGGGGGGGGTACTGTGAAGTAGCGCGGAAGAGCCGCCGCCATGAGTCAGTGGCAGGCCGCTCTTTCCGCGCACGGCGGGGCAGAGCGCGGGGAGGCAGCCTCCTCCACTCAGTCTGAGGCGGCTGTCCCCGTGCAGGGCATGTTGGACGCGGCAGTTAGCGCGCATGGCCCCATTACTGAGGCACCGCAGAGCGGTGCTGGTGTGGCTGGGACACATAGTCCCTCTAGGTTTAGAGTGACGCGCGCGCGAGCACTCAGGCATGGTAAATATGACGGCCAGAAATGAGTCAGCTGACCAGGCTGGTCAGCTGACTCTGGCTCCACTCCTCATTGGTCCAGCACTTAGGGAGGTGCTGGAGGGGGATTGTGTATATATACTGCTGGCTGTTCAGTTGCTGGTTGTCTGGCGTTGCGAACACTTACGTGGGAGCACTCAGACCTGTAGTCAGATCCTTAAGTGTGCCGGGACCAGCTGGAGCTGTAATCCTACACTTAGCTAGATTCTGTTGATAGCTAAAGTACTAGTTTGATTGTGATTATCTGTTATGACTTTTTGCCTGCCTGACTATCCTCCTGAACTCTGATCTTGTACCTTGATATTTCTGATACTCTGTTGCCGAACCCCGGCTCATCCTTAGACTCTGCTTCTGCCTCCTGATCTTGTACCTTGATATTTCTGATACCCTGTTGCCGAACCCTGCCTGTACTTTAGACTCCGCCTCCGCCTACTGTATTTGTACCTTATCTGTCCGTGTGTTAACGACCTGGCTTGTCCGACCTCGAGAACTGACCTTTCTATTGGAGGCGGTTCCCTGTCCTGTTAGTGACACTTCCTCCAGAGTGTCACTTTCAGACTATCCTTCCTACTGTCAGCCTGACTCCTCCCGCCTTGGAGGGTTCAGGTCTTCGGAAGGAATCCGTGCAGCACTCCTTACTGCACTGAGACCTAGTCCTCTTAGTGTTACTGTTACACCCAAACACTACACTCTACTCAGGTGAACAGAGGTTAGCTGGTATATCGGATTATCGGTGATACTGCAGATCACTTATAATCTTGTATACATCTGTATTCCCCGTAATACTGCAGATCACCGGTAATCAGATCTTCTCTGTGCTTCACCGATCGTTACAGAACGCCAGACCAAAAGACAGATGGACGCACGCGCTGACTAGTGTTGGGCGAACATCTAGATGTTCGGGTTCGGGCCGAACAGGCCGAACATGGCCGCGATGTTCGGGTGTTCGACCCGAACTCCGAACATAATGGAAGTCAATGGGGACCCGAACTTTTGTGGTTTGTAAAGCCTCCTTGCATGCTACATACCCCAAATTTACAGGGTATGTGCACCTTGGGAGTGGGTACAAGAGGAAAAAAAAATTAGCAAAAAGAGCTTATAGTTTTTGAGAAAATCGATTTTAAAGTTTCAAAGGGAAAACTGTCTTTTAAATGCGGGAAATGTCTGTTTTCTTTGCACAGGTAACATGTTTTTTGTCGGCATGCAGTCATAAATGTAATACATATAAGAGGTTCCAGGAAAAGGGACCGGTAACGCTAACCCAGCAGCAGCACACGTGATGGAACAGGAGGAGGGTGGCGCAGGAGGAGAAGAAGGCCACGCTTTGTGAGACACAACAACCCCGGCCTTGCATGAGGGCAAGAAGCGTGCGGATAGCAGGCTTTGTACCGCCATGCAGTCATAAATGTAATAAAGATAAGTGGTTCAATAAACAGGGACCACGCGGCAACGCTAACCCAGCAGCAGCAGACGTGATGGAACAGGAGCAGGCGCAGGAGGAGAAGGCCAAGCTTTGTGAGACACAACAACCCAGGCCTTGCATGAGGGCAAGAAGCGTGCGGATAGCATGCTTTGTACCGCCATGCAGTCATAAATGTAATAAAGATAAGTGGTTCAATAAACAGGGACCACGCGGCAACGCTAACCCAGCAGCAGCAGACGTGATGGAACAGGAGGAGGCGCAGGAGGAGAAGGCCACGCTTTGTGAGACACAACAACCCAGGCCTTGCATGAGGGCAAGAAGCGTGCGGATAGCATGCTTTGTACCGCCATGCAGTCATAAATGTAATAAAGATAAGTGGTTCAATAAACAGGGACCACGCGGCAACGCTAACCCAGCAGCAGCAGACGTGATGGAACAGGAGCAGGCGCAGGAGGAGAAGGCCACGCTTTGTGAGACACAACAACCCAGGCCTTGCATGAGGGCAAGAAGCGTGCGGATAGCATGCTTTGTACCGCCATGCAGTCATAAATGTAATAAAGATAAGTGGTTCAATAAACAGGGACCACGCGGCAACGCTAACCCAGCAGCAGCAGACGTGATGGAACAGGAGCAGGCGCAGGAGGAGAAGGCCACGCTTTGTGAGACACAACAACCCAGGCCTTGCATGTGGACAAAAAGCGTGCGGATATAGCAGCAATGCTTTTTGCCGCCATGCAGTCATAAATGTAATACAGATGAGAGGTTCAATAAACAGGGCCCGGAAACGCAACACCATCCCAGATGTTCATTGGTCATGTTACTTGGTTGGGGTCCTGGAGTGTTGCGTAGTCATTTCCAATCCAGGATTGATTCATTTTAATTTGAGTCAGACGGTCTGCATTTTCTGTAGAGAGGCGGATACGCCGATCTGTGACGATGCCTCCGGCAGCACTGAAACAGCGTTCCGACATAACGCTGGCTGCCGGGCAAGCCAGCACCTCTATTGCGTACATTGCCAGTTCGTGCCAGGTGTCTAGCTTCGATACCCAATAGTTGAAGGGTGCAGATGGATGGTTCGACACAGCTACGCCATCTGACATGTAGTCCTTGACCATCTTCTCCAGGCGATCGGTGTTGGAGGTGGATCTGCACGCTTGCTGTTCAGTGGGCTGCGGCTGCATGGGTGTCAGAAAATTTTCCCACTCCAAGGACACTGCCGATACCATTCCCTTTTGGGTACTAGCTGCGGCTTGCGTTGTTTGCTGCCCTCCTGGTCGTCCTGGGTTTGCGGAAGTCAGTCTGTCTGCGTACAACTGGCTAGAGGAGGGGGAGGATGTCAATCTCCTCTCTAAAGTCTCCACAAGGGCCTGCTGGTATTCTTCCATTTTGACCTGTCTGACTCTTTCTTCAAGCAGTTTTGGAACATTGTGTTTGTACCGTGGATCCAGAAGGGTATAAACCCAGTAATTGGTGTTGTCCAGAATGCGCACAATGCGTGGGTCACGTTCAATGCAGTCTAGCATGAATTGAGCCATGTGTGCCAGAGTCCTACCAGAATCCTCATCATCCTCTTGTGAGCGTTGTGATAGTTGTTGTGATGCATCATAGTCGTCACCTTCCTCCTGGTCTGCTTCTGCTGACCATTCGCGTTGAATTGTGGAAGTCCAACGTGCACCGCTCTGGCCCTCGTCAGTGGTGGCATGAAATTCCTGCTCCAACTCCAGCTGTTCCTCCTCCTCTTCTTCGTCATAGCTGCTGGGGCCAGCGTTCCCTGAGGCGGATGGCCTGATGTTGGTACCATCACGCTGATCGTTTTCTCCTTCAGATTCCCCCAGTTGCATCATGACAGCTGTTTCCTTGATTTTTAACATCGACCTCTTCAGTAAACACAGCAGTGGTATGGTAATGCTGACTGAAGAGTTGTCACTGCTCACAAGCAACGTGGATTGCTCAAAATTTTGGAGGACTTGGCAGAGGTCCAACATGTTGGCCCAATCGGATCCACAGAAGCTTGGCAGCTGGCCGGATGCGCCTCGGTACTGCGCCGTCATGTACTGGACCACTGCACTCTTCTGCTCGCAAAAGCGGGCTAGCATGTGCAGCGTAGAATTCCAGCGCGTAGGGACATCACACAGCAAGCGATGGTGGGGGAGATTGAAGCGCTCCTGCATCTTGGCGAGTGCCCCCGAAGCAGTACTGGAATTTCTACAATGTTTGGACACTCGACGCACCTTCAACAGCAGATCGGGCACGCCTGGGTATGTCCTCAGGAACCGCTGAACTACTAGGTTCATCACGTGCGCCAGGCAAGGGATGTGTGTCAGCTTAGCCAACCTTAAAGCGCGAATGAGATTACTCCCATTATCACACACAACCATGCCCGGTTTCAGGTCCAGCGGTGCCAGCCACAAATCCGTCTGTTCCTTTATTCCCCTCCAAATTTCCTCCCCTGTGTGCTGCTTATCCCCAAGGCAGATTAGCTTCAGCAACGCTTGCTGACGCATGCCAACAGCTGTGCTGCACTGCTTCCACGATCCTACTGCTGCTGGGTTAGCGTTTCCGGATGAGGTACAGCTTTGAGATGCGTTGGAGGAGAAGGAGTCAGAGAGGTAGGTGCTGCTGTTATCCAGTGGGAGGGACGGCGGTGCAGCTGTTTGTGGCGTGGGCAACACCCGTGCCGTAGCAGGTGAGGAATCGCTGCCAGGCTCCACAAGGTTCACCCAGTGCGCGGTAAGGGAGATGTATCGACCCTGGCCGAACGCACTCGTCCAGGTGTCAGTGGTGAGGTGAACCTTGCAGGCAACGGCATTCTTCAAGCTTCGGGTTATTTTGCTGACCACGTGCTCATGCAACTCAGGCACTGCAGAGCGTGCAAAGTGGTAGCGGCTGGGAACCACGTAACGTGGGATGGCCACTGACATCATGCCCTTGAAGCTGTTTGTCTCCACCAATCGATATGGCAGCATTTCGCAGGCCAGAAGCTTGGCTATGCTGGCTGTTACTGCCACGGCCCGGGGGTCATTTGCTGGCAATTTCCTCTTGCGCTCAAACATCTCCGACACAGACAACTGAACCGTAGCGCTGCACACGGAAGGGCTGTTGGTTGTTGTGTTTGATGAACACTGGGAGACCTCAAGAGCACTACTCCGGAAAGTGACAGTGTCAGCGTCGTCTGATGTTTGTGAATGTTGTGAACCACGCAATGGCTGGGCTACTGCTGCTGCTGAGGCGGGTCTGGTGGTGAGTCTGGTGAACCCAAGGGAGGCAGTGTTGTTTCTGGTACCCTGTCCTGACGCGTTTGCCCAAAGAGTGGGATGTTTGGATAGCATGTGACGGCTCATGCTGGTGGTGGAGAGGTTGTTAATATTTTTCCCCCTGCTCAGGCGGGTCTTGCACACCTTGCAAATCGCCATGGTAACATCCTCAGTGCAGTCTTCAAAGAAAGCCCAGACTTTGGAGCACCTGCCTCCTTGCTGGCGATTTCTGTTTGCTCCTCTTTTGCCTCTCACTTGAACTTCCACGCTTGTGGTGCCTGAAATTGCGCGCCGCCTACCTTGTGGCACAAGGCGAACTCGTGCAGCAGTGTGTTCTTCAACAGACTCATCTGTGCTGCTGCTACGACGGCGATGTTCTCGTTCACAAACAAAATCTGGGTCTCTGTCCACATTGTCCATACCCTCCTCTTCCATCTCCTCAAACTCGTCATATGTCATTGTGGGCCACCGCCGTGGAGTAGAGCTCCCCACAACAACCTCTGCGCAGCACACTCCAACGTCGTCTTCCAGATCTTGTCGGCCGACCTCCTGCAATTGCAACCCCTCCTGCCCAAATTGCTCTGGGATTTGGGTTTCCGAGTCCTCTTCGGACTCGCCTTGTATTTCAGTGCGCGGTGCATTTCCCACAGTTAACGGTTGTGAATCCAGGCACAACATTTCTGGCTGTTCCTCCATTGACCTTTGAAAGGTGGAAGTTTGTTGGGCTGGGAATAGCTCCTGCGAATACCCCATTGTGTCCTGAGGTAATTCATCGGACTGGTTATCTGGCAGTTGTGTGCGTGGTGTCGCTGCCGGTTGTGTCAGCTTTGTGCCCACTGGCTCCTTGTAACTGGCTGAGGACTCGGACCTCGTGCGTGATGTGCTGGTGCTGCTTAACCCACTGCTGGACGCTTGAGAGGTCATCCAAGTAATTATCTGGTCCTGTTCTTTTGGATTTGTGAGGGTTGTTGTCCTGGACAACATGGGCGGTATTGAGTGGGTTTTCTTGGGTGCTCCCCTGTGGCCTGTACGTGAACCGTCAGGGGAAACACCTCTTCCCTTGCCCCTCCCTCTTTCACCGGATTTCTTCCTCATTTCACTTATCCTTACAGTACACGCTGACTGGCAGCAGTACAGTGGCAGTACAGAAATGCTATACAGTACCACTATTCCCAGCAGCGACACAGAGCACAATGCTATACAGTGACGGGTGAGCGGTGTACCACTATTCCCAGCAGCGACACAGAGCACAATGCTATACAGTGACGGGTGAGCGGTGTACCACTATTCCCAGCAGCGACACAGAGCACAATGCTATACAGTGGCGAACGAGCGGTGTACCACTATTCCCAGCAGACACAGAACAGTACACAGAATGCTATATAGTGTGGCTGAACGAGCGGTGTACCACTGTTCCCAGCAGACACAGAACAGTACACAGAATGCTATATAGTGTGGCTGAACGAGCGGTGTACCACTATTCCCAGCAGACACAGAACAGTACACAGAATGCTATATAGTGTGGCTGAACGAGCGGTGTACTACTGTTCCCAGCAGACACAGAACAGTACACAGAATGCTATATAGTGTGGCTGAACGAGCGGTGTACTACTGTTCCCAGCAGACACAGAACAGTACACAGAATGCTATATAGTGTGGCTGAACGAGCGGTGTACTACTGTTCCCAGCAGACACAGAACAGTACACAGAATGCTATATAGTGTGGCTGAACGAGCGGTGTACCACTGTTCCCAGCAGACACAGAACAGTACACAGAATGCTATATAGTGTGGCTGAACGAGCGGTGTACTACTGTTCCCAGCAGACACAGAACAGTACACAGAATGCTATATAGTGTGGCTGAACGAGCGGTGTACTACTGTTCCCAGCAGACACAGAACAGTACACAGAATGCTATATAGTGTGGCTGAACGAGCGGTGTACTACTGTTCCCAGCAGACACAGAACAGTACACAGAATGCTATATAGTGTGGCTGAACGAGCGGTGTACTACTGTTCCCAGCAGACACAGAACAGTACACAGAATGCTATATAGTGTGGCTGAACGAGCGGTGTACCACTGTTCCCAGCAGACACAGAACAGTACACAGAATGCTATATAGTGTGGCTGAACGAGCGGTGTACCACTGTTCCCAGCAGACACAGAACAGTACACAGAATGCTATATAGTGTGGCTGAACGAGCGGTGTACTACTGTTCCCAGCAGTGACACACAATGACTGGGGGGGACCCTGGCTAGCGTGGCTGGAGCGCGAACTACCCTGCCTGCCTACCCAAAGCTAAACCCACAGACAAATGGCGGAGATATGACGTGGTTCGGGTATTTATTTACCCGAACCACGTGACAGTTCGGCCAATCAGAGCGCGTTCGGGTCCGAACCACGTGACCCGTTCGGCCAATCACAGCGCTAGCCGAACGTTCGGGGAACGTTCGGCCATGCGCTCTTAGTTCGGCCATATGGCCGAACGGTTTGGCCGAGCACCGTCAGGTGTTCGGCCGAACTCGAACATCACCCGAACAGGGTGATGTTCTGCAGAACCCGAACAGTGGCGAACACTGTTCGCCCAACACTAGCGCTGACCCTCTGAATGTGCTTGCCACTTCGGTGGATAACATTCATCAAGCACTGGGCCAGCACAAAGCATTAATTGATGCCCTATCAGGCTCTGTGCGAACCCTCCAGACGTCAGTTGATTCGGTGCGATCCCCTCCTAGTGATGACATACGTATGCCCGTACCTGATATATTTTCCGGCCACAAATCTGACTTTCGAAATTTTAAGAGTAGAGTGTTATCATATTTCGAGTTGAGACCCCGATCCTCGGGAACTGAGACCCAACGGGTCATTTTTATTAAAACTTTGTTAACTGGTGACTCCCAGTCCTGGGCATACAACCTGCCTCCTACAGATACAGCTCTGACCTCAGTAGAGGAATTCTTTAAAGCCATGGCAGTAATATACGATGACCCAGACCTTGCTGCGACCTCTGAGCGGAAGCTCAAGCTTTTGCGGCAAGGCAAAGGCTCAGTCGAAGATTACGCGGCAGAATTTCGTAGGTGGTCAGTTACGGCCAGGTTTGATACCTATGCCTTGTTAGATTATTTCCTGTCTGGGCTGTCGGATGAGGTCTCTGACCTAATGTTAAGCCAACCCGAGCCCAAAACAGTCGATGAGGCCATCTCATCGGCCATTCGAATCGACCGTAGGCTACGTCATCAAAGACAGACTAGGGGCAGTCACCGTGTCAGGGTAACATCTTACGCAGCACCCCCGGTAACTCCATCTCCTTCGGTCTCATCATCTCCAGTCATGCCTCCACCTAAGCCGATGCAGATCGGTCGGTCTAAGCTGACCCAAGTGGAGAGAAGACGGAGAATGACTGAACAGTTATGTTTATACTGTGGTGAGGGAGGACATAGGGTACGAGACTGTCCCATTAAGCCGGATAAGAGTAAGCCGGGAAACGCTACCGCCTAGGAGTTGTAAGGGGTGACACCCTAGGCGCCCAACTCACGCCCCTAAAAGAAAGACGGTTGCTTCTTCCCTGTACAGTTTCATGGGAAGATAAAACCGAGGTCACGGAAGCCTTTATTGATTCAGGCTCCGCGGCAAATTTCATGGATTTCGAGTTCGCTAAGAAATTAGGGGTTCCGCTCACGCCGGTGGATCCACCCGTGCAGGTTACGGCAGTGGATGATTCTCCTCTGCAGAGGAATCATTCCCTGACTCTGACACCAGAGGTAGGAGTTACCATAGGGGTATTACATTGGGAGACGTTACAGTTTTTTGTGTTACATATGGCCAACTCCACAATTATACTCGGCATGCCATGGCTACACCTGCACTCCCCACACATTGATTGGGCCACTGGTCAATTAATTTTCTGGTCAGATCGTTGTTTTCAGCAATGTTTAGGGAGGGTGACTTTGGGCCAAACCAGGGTTCAGGTGGACTGGGTTCCTGAACAGTATATGGAATATTCTGACGTATTTTGCCCCAAGGCAGCGGATAAGTTACCCCCACATCACCCTTTCGACTGTCCCATTGATCTTCGTTCAGGGTGTGTGCCCCCCCGGGGCCATTTGTACAATTTGTCGGGGCCCGAAAAATTGGCCATGCAAGATTACATCCGTGAAAATTTGGCCAAGGGTTTCATTCGCCCGTCCCGGTCGCCTGCTGAGGCAGGTTTCTTTTTCGTTAAAAAAAAAAGACGGAGGCCTGCGGCCCTGCATTGATTACCAGGGTCTTAATAAGATTACGGTGAAGAATCGCTATCCGCTGCCTCTGATAGACGATTTATTCACACAGATCACCGACGCTAAGATCTTTTCTAAGCTGGATTTGCGGGGTGCGTATAACCTGATACGCATAAGAAAGGGCGATGAGTGGAAAACGGCCTTTAATACACCGGACGGGCATTACAAGTACTTGGTGATGCCCTTCGGGCTATGTAATGCCCCGGCCGTTTTACAGGAACTCATCAACGAGGTCTTCAGGGAGGTGTTGGGGAGATTTGTTCTAGTCTACCTAGATGATATACTTATTTTCTCCAACAACCTCTCTGAACATAGGACCCATGTAAAATTTGTTTTGAATAAACTGAGGCAAAACTCTTTATACGCTAAACTTGAAAAATGTATTTTTGAAGTAACGTCTGTCGCCTTCCTGGGGTACATAATTTCCACCACGGGCCTGTCTATGGACCCTGCCAAGGTCTCCGCTGTTCTGGAATGGCCTCAGCCGGTTGGGCTGAAGTCTCTTCAGCGGTTTCTCGGTTTTGCTAACTATTATAGGCGGTTCATAAAGGGGTACTCCACGGTCATTTCTCCCCTTACCAGTCTCACTAAAAAAGGGGCAGATACCACTCACTGGTCTCCTGAGGCTCTACATGCTTTTTCCACCCTGAAGGATCTATTCTGTTCGGCACCCATCCTCAGACATGTGGATACCTCTTTTTCCAATTTATTGTTGAAGTAGATGCTTCAGAGGTCGGAGTGGGGGCTGTGCTGTCTCAGCGATCAGGCTTGCAGGGTAGAATGCACCCGTGTGCTTACTTCTCTCGTAGATTCTCCCCAGCAGAGAGGAACTGCGATATAGGCAACAGGGAGCTCCTGGCCATTAAATTGGCTTTCGAGGAATGGCGACATTGGTTAGAGGGAGCAGAGCATACGATCACGGTTTACACTGATCACAAAAACTTAGAATACATCGAGGGGGGTAAGAGGTTGAGCCCCCGTCAGGCTCGATGGTCGTTATTTTTCTCTAGGTTCAGTTTCATTATTACATACACTCCGGGTAGCAAAAATGTTAAAGCAGATGCTTTATCTAGGTACTTCGAGCCAGAAACAGCACAGCCCTCCGTTCCAGAGACCATTGTTCCCCAGAAGTTGGTACTAGCAGCAACTGGAACTTGGGAAGATTTGAAGGAGACTTTGGTTCAATTCCAACAAGACATCCCGGAAGGGAAGCCCGCAGGGGTTATGTTCATTCCCCTACCTTTTCGTCTCCGGGTTCTAGAGATGTTCCATGGGCACAGGAATGCTGGGCATCCTGGGGCATCTAGAACACAGGATCTGGTGGCCAGATGTGCCTGGTGGCCTTCCTTGGCAGCGGATTGCAGAGAATATGTTAGGAAGTGTGCGATATTTGCAAAAAGCAAACCCTCCCGGCTGGCACCTGTCGGTACCTTGCAGCCTTTGCCCACTCCGAGTGAGCCATGGACCCACCTGTCTATGGATTTTGTGGATGAGCTTCCCGGATCTGAAGGCATGTCGGTCATTTGGGTGGTGGTCGACCGCTTTAGCAAAATGGCCCATTTTGTGCCCTTAAAAGGACTCCCCTCGGCTCAGGAAGTGGCCGAGTTATTCATCATTCACATTTTCCGATTACACGGCATTCCAGAAAACATAGTCTCAGACAGGGGAGTCCAATTTGTTTCCAGATTTTGGAAGGCTTTTTGCCATCTAATGGGCATGAAGCTGTCATTCTCGTCGGGCTACCACCCACAGACAAATGGCCAGACTGAGAGGATAAATCAGTCCTTAGAACAATACTTGAGATGTTATGTTGCGGACTGGGTCAGATTCTTGCCCTTCGCAGAATTTGCTCAAAATAATTTGAGAAATTTTTCCTCCGGATTTTCTCCGTTTCAGGTGGTGACGGGGAGATCGCCCAAATTCTCCCCCTTGCCAGTTGTCTCTTCTCTGTTTCCAACCCTGGAAGCCTGGCAGAGGGCATTTAAAGACATCTGGGGGACGGTGAAGAGCAATCTGGAAAGGGCATTCCAGAGTCAAAAGGGTCAGGCTGACAAGAGACGCTCATTGGAGTGGAAGTTCCAGCCAGGAGACTTGGTCTGGGTGTCCACACGTCACTTGACCCTGAGACAGCCCTCGGATAAATTGGGTCCCGGGTTTGTGGGTCCATTTTCAGTAGCTAAAAAGATCAACAACGTTACTTATTCCGTTGATCTTCCCGCCAGCATGCGTGGGGTAAGGTCCTTCCACGTATCCCTGCTTAAGCCAGCAGTCCATGTGGGTCCCACTCCTCCTTCTCCTGTGTTGGTAGATGACCAACCTGAGTACGAGGTAGAAAAGATTTTAGATTCACGCTTTGTACAAAACTCGGTACAATATCTCGTACATTGGAAAGGGTACGGCATTGAGGAGAGACAATTGGTACCGGGGAGTCGCATGCATGCGGACGAATTAAGGAGGGAGTTTCACGCCTTACACCCCGAGAAACCTGGTAGGAGTTGTCCGGAGTCCACTCCTCGGGGGGGGGGGGGTACTGTGAAGAAGCGCGGAAGAGCCGCCGCCATGAGTCAGCGGCAGGCGGCTCTTTCCGCGCACGGCGGGGTAGAGCACGGGGAGACAGCCGCCTCCACTCAGTCTGAGGCGGCTGTCCCCGTGCAGGGCATGACGGAGCGCGGAATAACCGTCGCGTTGGACGCGGCGGTTAGCGCGCATGGCCCCATTACTGAGGCACCGCAGAGCGGTGCTGGTGTGGCTGGGACACATAATCCCTCTAGGTTTAGAGTGGCGCGCGCGCGCGCACTCAGGCAGGGTAAATATGACGGCCAGAAATGAGTCAGCTGACCAGGCTGGTCAGCTTACTCTGGCTTCACTCCTCATTGGTCCAGCACTTAGGGAGGTGCTGGAGGGGGATTGTGTATATATACTGCTGGCTGTTCAGTTGCTGGTTGTCTGGCGTTTCGAACACTTACGTGGGAGCACTCAGACCTGTAGTCAGATCCTTAAGTGTGCCGGGACCAGCTGGAGCTGTAATCCTACACTTAGCTAGATTCTGTTGATAGCTAAAGTACTAGTTTGATTGTGATTATCTGTTATGACTTTTTGCCTGCCTGATTATCCTCCTGAACCCTGATCTTGTACCTTGATATTTCTGATACTCTGTTGCCGAACCCCGGCTCATCCTTAGACTCTGCTTCTGCCTCCTGATCTTGTACCTTGATATTTCTGATACCCTGTTGCCGAACCCTGCCTGTACTTTAGACTCCGCCTCCGCCTACTGTATTTGTACCTTATCTGTCCGTGTGTTAACGACCTGGCTTGTCCGACCTCGAGAACCAACCTCTCTATTGGAGGCGGTTCCCCGTCCTGTTAGTGACACTTCCTCCAGAGTGTCTCTTTCAGACTATCCTTCCTACTGTCAGCCTGACTCCTCCCGCCTTGGAGGGTTCAGGTCTTCAGAAGGAATCCGTGCAGCACTCCTTACTGCACAGAGGCCTAGTCCTCTTAGTGTTACTGTTACACCCAAACACTACACTCTACTCAGGTGAACAGAGGTTAGCTGGTATATCGGATTATCGGTGATACTGCAGATCACTTACAATCTGGTATACATCTGTATTCCCCGTAATACTGCAGATCACCGGTAATCAGATCCTCTCTGTGCTTCACCGATCGTTACACAGGTATAGAGTTTGCCATAACGACTTCCTGTGGCAATGCATTCCACATCTTAATCACTCTTACTGTAAAGAACCCTTTCCTAAATAAATGGCTAAAACGTTTTTCCTGCATGCACAGATCATGTCCTTTAGTCCTTTGAGAAGGCCTAGGGACAAAAAGCTCATCTGCCAAGCTATTATATTGCCCTCTGATGTATTTATACATGTTAATTAGATCCCCTCTAAGGCGTCTTTTCTCTAGACTAAATAAACCCAGTTTATCTAGCCTTTCTTGGTAAGTGAGACCTTCCATCCCACGTATCAATTTTGCTGCTCATCTCTGCACCTGCTCTAAAACTGCAATATCTTTTTTGTAATGTGGTGCCCAGAACTGAATTCCATATTCCAGATATGGCTTTACTAGAGAGTTAAACAGGGGCAATATTATGCTAGCATCCCGAGTTTTTATTTCCCTTTTAGTGCATCCCAAAATTTTGTTAGCTTTAGCAGCAGCGGCTTGGCATTGAGTACGATAATTTAACTTGTTGTCGATGAGTACTCCTAAGTCCTTCTCCAAGTTTGATGTCCCCAACTGTATCCCATTTATTTTGCATGGTGCTAGACCATTGGTACGACCAAAATGCATGACTTTACATTTTTCAACATTGAATTTCATCTGCCATGTATGTGCCCATATAGCCATCCTATCCAGATCCTGTTGCAATATGACACTATCTTCCTGAGAGTTGATGATTCTGCACAATTTTGTATCATCTGCAAAAATAGCAACATTGCTCACTACTGCATCTACTAGGTCATTAATCAATAAATTGAAGAACACTGGACCCAGAACAGACCCCTGTGGTACCCCACTGCTAACAGTCTCCCATTTTGAGTACCCATTTTGAGTACGATCCATTGACCACAACTCTTTGTTTTCTGTCCATTAGCCAGTTCCCTATCCATGCACACAAACTCTTCCCCAGTCCTTGCATCCTCAACTTTTGCACCAGACTTTTGTGGGGAACAGTGTCGAAGGCCTTTGCAAAGTCCAAGTATATCACATCTACAGCATACCCAATATCCATATTAGCATTCACTACCTCATAAAAGCTGAGCATGTTAGTCAAACAGGACCTGTCTTTCGTAAACCCATGTTGATGCTGAGAAATAAGATAATTTTCTACTATGAAGTCATGTATAGTTTCTCTTAGTAACCCCTCAAATAGTTTGCATACAACTGATGTTAAGCTTACAGGTCTATAATTTCCTGGATCTGATTTTTTTGTCCTTCTTAACCACCCTGGCGTTCTGATTAAATCGCCAGGGTGGCTGCGGGAGGGTTTTTTTTAAATAAAAAAAAAACTATTTCATGCAGCCAACTGAAAGTTGGCTGCATGAAAGCCCACTAGAGGGCGCTCCGGAGGCGATCTTCCGATCGCCTCCGGCGCCCAGAATAAACAAGGAAGGCCGCAATGAGCGGCCTTCCTTGTTTTGCTTATATCGTCGCCATAGCGACGAGCGGAGTGACGTCATCGACGTCAGCCGACGTCGTGACGTCAGCCGCCTCCGATCCAGCCCTTAGCGCTGGCCGGAACTTTTTGTTCCGGCTACGCTGGGCTCAGGCGGCTGGGGGGACCCTCTTTCGCCGCTTCTCGCGGCGAATCGCCGCAGAGCGGCGGCGATCAGGCAGCACACGCGGCTGGCAAAGTGCCGGCTGCGTGTGCTGCTTTTTATTTCATTAAAATCGGCCCAGCAGGGCCTGAGCGGCAGCCGCTGGCGGTGTTGGACGAGCTGAGCTCGTCCAGACCGCTCAGCTGGATAATGGGAAAACATGGGCTGTACACCAATCCACTGGGACTCTGCCAGTTGAAAGAGAGTCACAAAAGATAAGATAAAGGGGTTTATCTATAACTGAACTTAATTCCCTTAGGACCCGAGGATGCATGCCATCCGGGCCAGGTGCCTTGTCTATTTTTAATTTATTTAGTCTTGCCTTCACTTCTTCCTGCATTAAGTATTTAATATTACAGTTTGTAATGAATAGTGAATTGTCAGCTGCGGTGGCTAGCAGTACCACTGCAGCTGCTTCTGGTTCCCTGCCTGCCAGTCTCCCTGTGCCTCGGGCGTCTAGCACGCCGAGGATAGGTGTGGGTGGTCATCGCTTGTCGGCTGCGATGGATGGTGGGTCCACCGCGGACATTACTGGGTCCCTGCCTGCAAGGTTTTCCGCGTCCCAGTTGTCTAGTATGCCGGAGACTGTTCTCAGGGTGTGAGAAAACGCGGAAAAGCCGCCACGTGTGCTCAGAACAAGGCGGCTGATTCCGTGCCCAACGCGGCGGTTGGTACGCGGAGACCTACATCTGCTAGTATGACTGAATGCGGAGAGACCGCCGCATGCTCTGATAGCGGTGCAGCTGGTTCCGCGTCCAGCGCGGCGGGCGGTGTAAAACACATGTCTGGCGTGGCTGGGACTGATAGTCCACACAGGTTCAGAAGGACGCGCGCGCCCGCTGAGAGGCAGAACGTTTTTGACAGCCAGAAGGGAGTCAGCTGACCAGGCTGGTCAGCTGACGATTCTACCAGTTCCCATTGGTCCAGCACTTAGGGGAGGCGCTGGAGAGCGCTGTACTATATATACTGGATGCTGGTCATTCCTCAAGTGTCTGCCGTTGCGATCACTACGTGGAAGCACTCAGACCTTTCTGTCAGAATCTGTGTTACCATTCTGTAGTGTTGGGCGAACACCTGGATGTTCGGGTTCGCGAACGTTCGCCGAACATGGCCGCGATGTTCGGGTGTTCGCGCCGAACTCCGAACATAATGGAAGTCAATGGGGACCCGAACTTTCGTGCTTTGTAAAGCTTCCTTACATGCTACATACCCCAAATTTGCAGGGTATGTACACCTTGGGAGTGGGTACAAGAGGAAAAAAATATTTGAAAAAGAGCTTATAGTTTTTGATAAAATTGATTGTAAAGTTTCAAAGGAAAAAATGTCTTTTAAATGCGGAAAATGTAATTTTTCTTTGCACAGGTAACATGCTTTTTGTCGCCATGCAGTCATAAATGTAATACAGATAAGAGGTTCCAGGAAAAGGGACCGGTAACGCTAACCCAGCAGCAGAACACGTGATGGAACAGGAGGAGGGCGGCACAGGAGGAGAAGGCCACGCTTTGAGACACAACAACCCAGGCCTTGCATGAGGACAAGAAGCGTGCGGATAGCAATGCATTTTGTTGCCATGCAGTCATAAATGTAATACAGATGAGAGGTTCAATAAACAGGGACCGGAAACGCTAACCCATCACAGATGTTCATTGTTCATGTTACTTGGTTGGAGTCCGGGAGTGTTGCGTAGTCGTTTCCAATCCAGGATTGATTCATTTTAATTTGAGTCAGACGGTCTGCATTTTCTGTGGAGAGGCGGATACGCCGATCTGTGACGATGCCTCTGGCAGCACTGAAACAGCGTTCCGACATAACGCTGGCTGCCGGGCAAGCCAGCACCTCTATTGCGTACATTGCCAGTTCGTGCCAGGTGTCTAGCTTCGATACCCAATAGTTGAAGGGTGCAGATGGATTGTTCAACACAGCTACGCCATCTGACATGTAGTCCTTGACCATCTTCTCCAGGCGATCGGTGTTGGAGGTGGATCTGCACGCTTGCTGTTCTGTGGGCTGCTGCATGGGTGTCAGAAAATGTTCCCACTCCAAGGACACTGCCGATACCATTCCCTTTTGGGCACTAGCTGCGGCTTGTGTTGTTTGCTGCCCTCCTGGTCGTCCTGGGTTTGCGGAAGTCAGTCTGTCGGCGTACAACTGGCTAGAGAAGGGGGAGGATGTCAGTCTCCTCTCTAAAGTCTCCACAATGGCCTGCTGGTATTCTTCCATTTTGACCTGTCTGACTCTTTCTTCAAGCAGTTTTGGAACATTGTGTTTGTACTGTGGATCCAGAAGGGTATAAACCCAGTAATTGGTGTTGTCCAGAATGCACACAATGGCCTCAATTCACTAAGCTTTATCAAACACTTTATCAAACGTTTGATAATTTACCACACGGGTGAAATCTAATTTGGAATTCACTATGGTGATATATATTTATTGAATGTTTTATCGATAAAACATTCAATTAATACATAACACCATAATTAATTCAAAATTAGATTTAACCCATGAGGTAAATTATCAAACGTTTGCTAAAGTGTTTGATAAAGCTTAGTGAATTGAGGCCAATGTGTGGGTCGCGTTCAATGCAGTCTAGCATGAATTGAGCCGTGTGTGCCAGAGTCCTGCCAGAATCCTCATCATCCTCTTGTGAGCGTTGTGATAGTTGTGATGCATCATAGTCGTCACCTTCTTCCTGGTCTGCTTCTGCTGACCATTCGCGCTGAATTGTGGAATTCCAACGTGCACCGCTCTGGCCCTCGTCAGTGGTGGCATGAAATTCCTGCTCCAACTCCAGCTGTTCCTCCTCCTCTTCTTCGTCATAGCTGCTGGGGCCAGCGTTTCCTGAGGCAGATGGCCTGATGTTGGTATCATCACGCTGATCGTTTTCTCCTTCAGATTCCCCCAGTTGCATCATGACAGCTGTTTCCTTGATTTTCAACATTGACTTCTTCAGTAAACACAGCAGTGGTATGGTAATGCTGACTGAAGAGTTGTCACTGCTCACAAGCAACGTGGATTGCTCAAAATTTTGGAGGACTTGGCAGAGGTCCAACATGTTGGCCCAATCGGATCCACAGAAGCTTGGCAGCTGTCCGGATGCGCCTCGGTACTGCGCCGTCATGTACTGGACCACTGCACTCTTCTGCTCGCAAACGCGGGCTAGCATGTGCAGCGTAGAATTCCAGCGCGTAGGGACATCACACAGCAAGCGATGGTGGGGGAGATTGAAGCGCTCCTGCATCTTGGCGAGTGCCCCCGAAGCAATACTGGAATTTCTACAATGTTTGGCCACTCGTCGCACCTTCAACAGAATATCGGCCACGCCTGGGTATGTCCTCAGGAACCGCTGAACTACTAGGTTCATCACGTGCGCCAGGCAAGGGATGTGTGTCAGCTTAGCCAACCTTAAAGCGCGAATGAGATTACTCCCATTATCACACACAACCATGCCCGGTTTCAGGTCCAGCGGTGCCAGCCACAAATCCGTCTGTTCCTTTATTCCCTTCCAAATTTCCTCCCCTGTGTGCTGCTTATCCCCAAGGCAGATCAGCTTCAGCAACGCTTGCTGACGCATGCCAACAGCTGTGCTGCACTGCTTCCACGATCCTACTGCTGCTGGGCTAGCATTTCCGGATGAGGTACAGCTTTGAGATGCGTTGGAGGAGAAGGAGTCAGAGAGGTAGGTGCTACTGTTGTTATCCAGTGGGAGGGACGGCGGTGCAGCTGTTGGCGGCGTGGGCAACACCTGCGCCATAGCAGGTGAGGAATCGCTGCCAGGCTCCACAAGGTTCACAGAGTGCGCGGTAAGGGAGATGTATCGACCCTGGCCGAACGCACTCGTCCAGGTGTCAGTGGTGAGGTGAACCTTGCAGGCAACGGCATTCTTCAAGCTTCGGGTTATTTTGCTGACCACGTGCTCATGCAACTCAGGCACTGCAGAGCGTGCAAAGTGGTAGCGGCTGGGAACCACGTAACGTGGGATGGCCACTGACATCATGCCTAGTGTTGGGCGAACAGTGTTCGCCACTGTTCAGGTTCTGCAGAACATCACCCTGTTCGGGTGATGTTCGAGTTCGGCCGAACACCTGACGGTGCTCGGCCAAACCGTTCTGCCACATGGCCGAACTAAGAGCGCATGGCCGAACGTTCCCCGAACGTTCGGCTAGCGCTGTGATTGGCCGAACGGGTCACGTGGTTCGGGCCCGAACGCGCTCTGATTGGCCGAACGGTCACGTGGTTCGGGTAAATAAATACCCGAACCACGTCATATCTCCGCCATTTGTCTGTGGGTTTAGCTTTGGGTAGGCAGGCAGGGTAGTTCGCTCTCCAGCCACGCTAGCCAGGGTCCCCCCCAGTCATTGTGTGTCGCTGCTGGGAACAGTAGTACACCGCTCGCTCAGCCACACTATATATAGCATTGTTTACTGCCACTGTGTACCTCGCTCAGCCACGCTATATATACAGCATTGTGTTTTCTGACACTCTGTGTACACGGCTTAGCCAGACTAATATAGCATTGTGTGTACTGCCACTGTGCACCTCGCTCAGCCACGCTATATATAGCATTGTGTGTACTGCCACTGTGCACCTCGCTCAGCCACGCTATATATAGCATTGTGTGTACTGCCACTGTGCACCTCGCTCAGCCACGCTATATATATAGCATTGTGTTTTCTGACACTCTGTGTACACGGCTTAGCCTGACTAATATAGCATTGTGTGTACTGCCACTGTGCACCTCGCTCAGCCACGCTATATATAGCATTGTGTGTACTGCCACTGTGCACCTCGCTCAGCCACGCTATATATAGCATTGTGTGTACTGCCACTGTGCACCTCGCTCAGCCACGCTATATATAGCATTGTGTGTACTGCCACTGTGCACCTCGCTCAGCCACGCTATATATATAGCATTGTGTTTTCTGACACTCTGTGTACACGGCTTAGCCTGACTAATATAGCATTGTGTGTACTGCCACTGTGCACCTCGCTCAGCCACGCTATATATAGCATTGTGTGTACTGCCACTGTGCACCTCGCTCAGCCACGCTATATATAGCATTGTGTGTACTGCCACTGTGCACCTCGCTCAGCCACGCTATATATAGCATTGTGTGTACTGCCACTGTGCACCTCGCTCAGCCACGCTATATATATAGCATTGTGTTTTCTGACACTCTGTGTACACGGCTTAGCCTGACTAATATAGCATTGTGTGTACTGCCACTGTGCACCTCGCTCAGCCACTCTATATATAGCATTGTGTGTACTGCCACTGTGCACCTCGCTCAGCCACGCTATATATAGCATTGTGTGTACTGCCACTGTGCACCTCGCTCAGCCACGCTATATATAGCATTGTGTTTTCTGACACTCTGTGTACACGGCTTAGCCTGACTAATATAGCATTGTGTGTACTGCCACTGTGCACTTTGCTCAGCCACGCTATATATAGCATTGTGTTTTCTGACACTCTGTGTACACGGCTTAGCCTGACTTTATAGCATTGTGTGTACTGCCACTGTGCACCTCGCTCAGCCACGCTATATATAGCATTGTGTTTACTGCCACTCTGTGTACACCGCTCAGCCAGACTATATACCGTTGTTTACTGACACTCTGTGTACACCGCTCAGCCAGACTATATACCATTGTTTACTGACACTCTGTGTACACGGCTCAGCCTGACTATAAAGCATTGTGTGTACTGCCACTGTGCACCTCGCTCAGCCACGCTATATATAGCATTGTGTTTTCTGACACTCTGTGTACACGGCTTAGCCTGGCTCTATAGCATTGTGTGTACTGCCACTGTGCACCTCGCTCAGCCACGCTATATATAGCATTGTGTTTTCTGACACTCTGTGTACACGGCTTAGCCTGACTAATATAGCATTGTGTGTACTGCCACTGTGCACCTCGCTCAGCCACGCTATATATAGCATTGTGTTTTCTGACACTCTGTGTACACGGCTTAGCCTGGCTCTATAGCATTGTGTGTACTGCCACTGTGCACCTCGCTCAGCCACGCTATATATAGCACTGTGTTTACTGCCACTCTGTGTACACCGCTCAGCCAGACTATATACCGTTGTTTACTGACACTCTGTGTACACCGCTCAGCCAGACTATATACCATTGTTTACTGACACTCTGTGTACACGGCTCAGCCTGACTATAAAGCATTGTGTGTACTGCCACTGTGCACCTCGCTCAGCCACGCTATATATAGCATTGTGTTTTCTGACACTCTGTGTACACGGCTTAGCCTGACTTTATAGCATTGTGTGTACTGCCACTGTGCACCTCGCTCAGCCACGCTATATATAGCATTGTGTTTACTGCCACTCTGTGTACACCGCTCAGCCAGACTATATACCGTTGTTTACTGACACTCTGTGTACACCGCTCAGCCAGACTATATACCATTGTTTACTGACACTCTGTGTACACGGCTCAGCCTGACTATAAAGCATTGTGTGTACTGCCACTGTGCACCTCGCTCAGCCACGCTATATATAGCATTGTGTTTTCTGACACTCTGTGTACACGGCTTAGCCTGGCTATATAGCATTGTGTGTACTGCCACTGTGCACCTCGCTCAGCCACGCTATATATAGCATTGTGTTTACTGCCACTCTGTGTACACCGCTCAGCCAGACTATATACCGTTGTTTACTGACACTCTGTGTACACCGCTCAGCCAGACTATATACCATTGTTTACTGACACTCTGTGTACACGGCTCAGCCTGACTATAAAGCATTGTGTGTACTGCCACTGTGCACCTCGCTCAGCCACGCTATATATAGCATTGTGTTTTCTGACACTCTGTGTACACGGCTTAGCCTGGCTATATAGCATTGTGTGTACTGCCACTGTGCACCTCGCTCAGCCACGCTATATATAGCATTGTGTTTACTGCCACTCTGTGTACACCGCTCAGCCAGACTATATACCGTTGTTTACTGACACTCTGTGTACACCGCTCAGCCAGACTATATACCATTGTTTACTGACACTCTGTGTACACGGCTCAGCCTGACTATAAAGCATTGTGTGTACTGCCACTGTGCACCTCGCTCAGCCACGCTATATATAGCATTGTGTTTTCTGACACTCTGTGTACACGGCTTAGCCTGACTATATAGCATTGTGTGTACTGCCACTGTGCACCTCGCTCAGCCACGCTATATATAGCATTGTGCTTTCTGACACTCTGTGTACACGGCTTAGCCTGACTAATATAGCATTGTGTGTACTGCCACTGTGCACCTCGCTCAGCCACGCTATATATAGCATTGTGTTTTCTGACACTCTGTGTACACGGCTTAGCCAGACTATATAGCATTGTGTGTACTGCCACTCTGTGTACACCGCTCAGCCAGACTATATAGCATTGTGTTTACTTCCACTCTGTGTCTGCTGGGCCTGGGAACAGTAGTACACCGCTCACCCGCCACTGTATAGCATTG
Source organism: Hyperolius riggenbachi (assembly GCF_040937935.1). NCBI lineage: Eukaryota > Metazoa > Chordata > Amphibia > Anura > Hyperoliidae > Hyperolius > Hyperolius riggenbachi. Next base: position 74,347,602 of record NC_090650.1, on the reverse strand, counting down.
TGCTCTGTGTCGCTGCTGGGAATAGTGGTACTGTATAGCATTTCTGTACTGCCACTGTACTGCTGCCAGTCAGCGTGTACTGTAAGGATAAGTGAAATGAGGAAGAAATCCGGTGAAAGAGGAAGGGGCAAGGGAAGAGGTGTTTCCCCTGACGGTTCACGTACAGGCCACAGGGGAGCACCCAAGAAAACCCACTCAATACCGCCCATGTTGTCCAGGACAACAACCCTCACAAATCCAAAAGAACAGGACCAGATAATTACTTGGATGACCTCTCAAGCGTCCAGCAGTGGGTTAAGCAGCACCAGCACATCACGCACGAGGTCCGAGTCCTCAGCCAGTTACAAGGAGCCAGTGGGCACAAAGCTGACACAACCGGCAGCGACACCACGCACACAACTGCCAGATAACCAGTCCTATGAATTACCTCAGGACACAATGGGGTATTCGCAGGAGCTATTCCCAGCCCAACAAACTTCCACCTATGAAAGGTCAATGGAGGAACAGCCAGAAATGTTGTGCCCGGATTCACAACCATTAACTGTGGGAAATGCACCGCGCACTGAAATACAAGGCGAGTCCGAGGAGGACTCGGAAACCCAAATCCCAGAGCAAGTTGGGCAGGAGGGGTTGCAATTGCAGGAGGTCGGCCGACAAGATCTGGAAGACGACGTTGGAGTGAGCTGCGCAGAGGTTGTTCTGGGGAGCTCTACTCCACGGCGGCGGCCCCCCACAATGACATATGACGAGTTTGAGGAGATGGAAGAGGAGGGTATGGACAATGTGGACAGAGACCCAGATTTTATTTGTGAACGAGAACATCGCCGTCGTAGCAGCAGCACAGATGAGTCTGTTGAAGAACCCACTGCTGCACGAGTTCGCCTTGTGCCACAAGGTAGGCGGCGCGCAATTTCAGGCACCACAAGCGTGGAAGTTAGAGTGAGAGGCAAATGAGGAGGAAACAGAAATCGCCAGCAAGGAGGCAGGTGCTCCAAAGTCTGGGCTTTCTTTGAAGACTGCACTGAGGATGTTACCATGGCGATTTGCAAGGTGTGCAAGACTCGCCTGAGCAGGGGGAAAAGTATTAACAACCTCTCCACCACCAGCATGAGCCGCCACATGCTATCCAAACATCCCACTTTGTGGGCAAACGCGGCAGGACAGGGTACCAGCAACACTGCCTCCCTTGGGTTCACCAGACTCACCACCAGACCCGCCTCAGCAGCAGCAGTAGCCCAGCCATTGCGTGGTTCACAACATTCACAAACATCAGACGACGCTGACACTGTCACTTTCCGGAGTAGTGCTCTTGAGGTCTCCCAGTGTTCATCAAACACAACAACCAACAGCCCTTCCGTGTGCAGCGCTACGGTTCAGTTGTCTGTGTCGGAGATGTTTGAGCGCAAGAGGAAATTGCCAGCAAATGACCCCCGGGCCGTGGCAGTAACAGCCAGCATAGCCAAGCTTCTGGCCTGCGAAATGCTGCCATATCGAGTGGTGGAGACAAACAGCTTCAAGGGCATGATGTCAGTGGCCATCCCACGTTACGTGGTTCCCAGCCGCTACCACTTTGCGCGCTCTGCAGTGCCTGAGTTGCATGAGCACGTGGTCAGCAAAATAACCCGAAGCTTGAAGAATGCCGTTGCCTGCAAGGTTCACCTCACCACTGACACTTGGACGAGTGCGTTCGGCCAGGGTCGATACATCTCCCTTACCGCGCACTGGGTGAACCTTGTGGAGCCTGGCAGCGATTCCTCACCTGCTACGGCGCGGGTGTTGCCCACGCCGCAAACAGCTGCACCGCCGTCCCTCCCACTGGATAACAACAGCAGCACCTACCTCTCTGACTCCTTCTCCTCCAACGCATCTCAAAGCTGTACCTCATCCGGAAACGCTAACCCAGCAGCAGTAGGATCGTGGAAGCAGTGCAGCACAGCTGTTGGCATGCGTCAGCAAGCGTTGCTGAAGCTGATCTGCCTTGGGGATAAGCAGCACACAGGGGAGGAAATTTGGAAGGGAATAAAGGAACAGACGGATTTGTGGCTGGCACCGCTGGACTTGAAACCGGGCATGGTTGTGTGTGATAATGGGAGTAATCTCATTCGCGCTTTAAGGTTGGCTAAGCTGACACACATCCCTTGCCTGGCGCACGTGATGAACCTAGTAGTTCAACGGTTCCTGAGGACATACCCAGGCGTGGCCGATCTTCTGTTGAAGGTGCGTCGAGTGGCCAAACATTGTAGAAATTCCAGTACTGCTTCGGGGGCACTCGCCAAGATGCAGGAGCGCTTCAATCTCCCCCACCATCGCTTGCTGTGTGATGTCCCTACGCGCTGGAATTCTACGCTGCACATGCTAGCACGCTTTTGTGAGCAGAAGAGTGCAGTGGTCCAGTACATGACGGCGCAGTACCGAGGCGCATCCGGACAGCTGCCAAGCTTCTGTGGATCCGATTGGGCCAACATGTTGGACCTCTGCCAAGTCCTCCAAAATTTTGAGCAATCCACGTTGCTTGTGAGCAGTGACAACTCTTCAGGCAGCATTACCATACCACTGCTGTGTTTACTGAAGAGGTCAATGTTGAAAATCAAGGAAACAGCTGTCATGATGCAACTGGGGGAATCTGAAGGAGAAAATGATCAGCGTGATGGTACCAACATCAGGCCATCCGCCTCAGGGAACGCTGGCCCCAGCAGCTATGACGAAGAAGAGGAGGAGGAACAGCTGGAGTTGGAGCAGGAATTTCATGCCACCACTGACGAGGGCCAGAGCGGTGCACGTTGGACTTCCACAATTCAACGCGAATGGTCAGCAGAAGCAGACCAGGAGGAAGGTGACGACTATGATGCATCACAACAACTATCACAACGCTCACAAGAGGATGATGAGGATTCTGGTAGGACTCTGGCACACATGGCTCAATTCATGCTAGACTGCATTGAACGTGACCCACGCATTGTGCGCATTCTGGACAACACCAATTACTGGGTTTATACCCTTCTGGATCCACGGTACAAACACAATGTTCCAAAACTGCTTGAAGAAAGAG